>NC_057808.1:457375442-457520911 GCF_018294505.1 Triticum aestivum | reverse complement strand
TTGACTTCAGATAAAGAGTGAGGTGTCTATATTTGAGGGACTTTAGCGTAATTGAGATATTGTGCACTCATGGTTGATCAATTTGTTTCACAGTTTGTACTATGAGATAACGATACTTTTGAACATGCGTGATATACCTTGATGTACCAGAATTACAAACCTAAGATTGGAATTTTGGAATTCGACTCCGTCATTAGCTTTTGTAATTCATTTAAACGGAGGTACATTTTTTAAGCTGGGATTTCGTGATTTCAAATTCATATATCAAACCTAGAGATATACACATACGGGCATGTTCAAACTTTATAATCATCCACTTTATTCATACACATACACATTTTTGCTTTTGTCATCATATTTAGGATAAACACATTTGGAATTTCATTTGAATTGGACCGTATGATGGTATTTGCTTGTAGTAGCTCAATGATCCATATTTGAATTGAATGGACAATCTAAGTTTCGAGTTGGAGACATTGATTTTCAAAACTTGCACAATTTTTTTGCGCGCAAAACAAACAAATTGTCGGCCATGATATCATAGTCGGCCATACGAGAGAAGAATACTTATAATTTTAGGCACCAAAAGCTTTCAAACTTCCCGCTCACATCGAAATATCACGCGCCCGAAAGTTTAGCCCTGCGATATTCCTGTTTTACCCCTGCCACATGAACGGAAAAGGGCTGCTTTGGTAACTCCATTGTTTTCCCCTCTTTGCCCCCAACATTCTTCCCCAGAGCCCCTCCCCTTCCCCTCCCCGACCCCCCAACCACGGCAAGCCGCCGAATCTAGTCCTCCGCCGCAGCGGTGGACCTCACACCCCGCCGGATCTACCTTCCGCACGTTGGAACCCCCAACTGCCAACTCACCACTTCACCGGAGCCGCTTCAGCGACTGGCTTGTCCACCGCTCCAGATCTCCTTTACCGCCATCATGGTCCACCGCACCGGATCTGCTTAACCGGGGCCCTCGTCCACCACAGCGTAGGCCCTTCACTGAATCCCTCGTCCGCCCCTTCGCTGGCCCTTCATACAAGCCCTCGTCCGCCGCAACAGATCCGCCTCATCGAAAGCACTGTACAACGCGCCCGCCAAAGCCTTCGTCCACTGCACCGGACCCGCTCCACGGACGCCATATTCGAATCCACCGGCCCGGCTTTACCGACGCCGCAGCCTCATCAGGTTATTTCGATTTGTACTCCTTCGGTTTTTCTCTTTATCGTGCAACTGTTCACTTACCACAGATGAGCTTTCTTGTATGTCGACAGGCGCCGCAACTGTAGCACCGGAGCAGCTTCAGTGACGGCGACAGCCGGCCCAAACTCAACCGCAACACGAGCACCATCGACGATCCTTAGCTATCAAGTATGACAACGATACCCATACGCCGCCGAGAATCAGGTACTATTATCCAACGGCCGGTGCCTACGTTCACTTTCCTAGCATAAGCACCGCACCTTTGAATTTCTTCAGGGCATCATTCAGTTTTTCATGAGATGCATTATTCTGCTTGCACCTGTAGGGCCATACTTCTGGCAGTGAACATGTTACATGTGCTAAATTACATACCAGTGCACATATAGTTAATATGCTTTACTTTTGTTCTGATGCCACCTGTTGGTTCCATCAGACTGCTTAATGTTCTCTATGCTTAATTACACATCAGCAAACTAGCATGTGGTTCCGCTGCTTTTTTTCGTTTTACCCTACATTTTCTGATGCTAGCTATTACATCACTGCTCCGAGCCTCTGTTCATTACTTGTTTGTGTGTTCTTGATCTTCCCAAGTTGCTTGACTAATTTGATGCTTCTATTAATTATGGAGCTGCCAACCCCATCAAGCAAAATATTTGTTCTTTTGGGGCTGGCACCTCGAACAAGCATAAAAATAGAGGGAAGCAGATATATTGTCGTGTATGCACACACCCTTCTTTCATTAGTTTAGATGAACCATTGATGATCAATTCGGACCAGTGCATGTGATTAAAATTAATTTTACCTGAATAGATGGTGCAGAATAAACTACAACAACTAGATTTGCAACCATGGGATGCTGACGATATCTTCAAAGAACATTGCAACAGCAGCTAGGCTTCACAGCAACATATGGTCAGCCAGTGTGTTTTAGTACATGTGAAATGTAATGCGAGTGGGCTGCTTTCTTGGCTTGTGCCCTCAACGTGTAATCCTACCGAATTACAAATAGTTCAGTTGTTTGCTTTGCTGTATTGCTTGATTCGAATGCTTATTTGTTGTTACGCTATACCTGAGTTGGCCAATATGTCAGCAGTGCCTGCTGTACTATCATAAAGAAATGCATGCCTATTTCATTTGAGTCCTTAACTTTTCCTCTCAACTTCATCACAAGACTGTCTTCGTAGTTTATATGAGGCCACACTGTTAAGTGCTTTCTCAGATTATTTCAACTGCTTAGATGCCTTGGCAACTTAAATATAGCGGTTGTACACTCCCTTTCAACTAGGGATGTCAACTGGGTCCCGTTTAATCCCGATTAAAGTCCACTAGTGGTATGATAGTTCAAAAGAGTTTTTGTTTTGTGAGGAAAATGAACTAGGGAGATAGCAAACACTAACTAGATGGGACTGGCGGATGTCGTTTATTTGCCACTTACATCCCTAGTTTCATCTTACCATTTTAATTTCTTTTCGGCTGATGCTGCTTCGAACCATTTAAATATAGTTTGCCATGCTCGGCAATAATTCGTCCGTCGTTTACCATGTAAGCTTACTGCCTGGATCATACGATAACTATCTCTTACTGATGTCCAGCAGAAACCTTTCAGGATGCTGTTCACACTAGGACACAATGTACAACCCCAGAATCTATTTGTGGAAGCAGTGTGCCATCCATGTTACCAGATGGTAGCAGTTCAGAGGCAACACCGCCGGAGAGCAGTCTGAGCATAGATATTATAGTGCTTGAGGCTCTACTAGAGGCAGAAAGAGATGGTGTGGCTGCCATGAATGAGGTAATCTTTATTTTGAGGCTGGAAATTACGGAATTAGCGGCACGCATTATGCAAGCAACCCAAGAATTGGAGGAAATAAGAATGTTGCATTTGAAGACGGAGGAGGTCCTGCTGTTTTTGCTATCTGAAGCCCAAGGTAATCCCGGTTCTTCTTTAGATACCAGTTGAAATTGTCATTAGATTATTGTACTTGCATGTTGTGTCATGTCTCTGAATGGATTATGTTGCAAGACCCCCTATGTTGTCCATGTGTTGTAATGATTCGAATTTTTTAGGCGAGGTAATCCTCAGTACTTGTATGATTGACATAAGGTGAACTGTTTTTCGTGTGAGCATATTGTATTGGATGAAATAACTGTTTGACTCAGAGTGTATCCAACCTACTGAATTCGAAGATCACGGCATTTCTAAATCATAATCATATATATAGGTGGAATAAATCTTTGTTGTGGTTTTGAAGAAATAAATAACAAAACGTATAATTATCTGTGGATATTCGTAATCGAATACAAATTGGATTTGAATTTAGTTTGCCAGGTCCCAGGGCAAACGTGAATGCTAATTCTCCCAAGTTTTGAACGAAGCGGCTAAACACCCACTATAATTTGTGGGCTGCCCGACGCAAGTTTTTTTGAGATGGAAATTACTGTCTACCCCTGACACTTGACATCCTTATCGACCGGATTTACACTGCTGTCGATAGGGGTAGACTAGTAACTTCAATCAGACGTGACACGACGGCCTCTGAGCCCATTCAGACACGGTGGGTGCCAAACGTGGGCGACAAAACACATTTGATTCAAGCTCGTCCGAAAGACATGTGTCTCTTCCTCCATTTCCCCATTCATACACGGTGGGCGGCAAAACAAACTCTCCTCGTCCGAAATCGATGTAGGCTAATATTTTAAATAGGGGCACATGTGTAACTTCCATCAGACGTGACACAACCGCCCTACCTGTCAGCCCCGTTCATATACCGTGGGCGCCAACCGTGGGCGGCAAAACACCCTCTCCTCGCCTGAAATAGTTAGCGGCAAATATTTGGGAGATGTGAGATTACCGTCCTATCCCCAACCGACGCGATGTCCGAAATTTTAAACGGGGGATATGTTCGTAACTTTCCCCCATTTCAGAGAAGCACGTCCCAAAGTTTGAGACCCCCCTCCCCTCCATTTCCCCATTCATACACCGTCGGCGGCACGACAACCTCCGCACTGCGGCCAGCCTCCTCCGTCCGCCACCCCATCCCCCACCTTGCCGGAGCCGCTACCCCTACCCCGTCGTCCACTGCAAGAGATGGACGTCTCTCATCCACGGCTCTGGACCAGGATCCTTGCATCGCCTCCTCTCGCTTCATCGGCGCCGTCGTCCACCTTGCCGTTGCCGCTCCTACGACCGCCTCATCCACGGCAAGGATATATCCCCCAACCCGGCCGTCTGCCGTCTAAAGTCTTCTTCCCCGCCGCCGACAGCCATCGCACCCGCAGCACCCTCAACGTATCAGCATAGGCCTAGACGGCGTTGCAAGAGAGGTGGTACTCTTCCATATGTGCTTAAGTTATTGATCTCACCCGGAAAATAGATCGTAATTTGTTTACTATAATTTTCTTGTCCGTACCAAATCGTAGTGGCTAGTTGAAAGCAAACATTGGTTGCGAAGTAGCTTTGTCCGGTTTGCACCTTCAGATCCGCCATGGCACGGGCACTATACTCGTAAAGCTTATGGTTTCCCCCCTTTATATTCACTACCATCATCGTAGGTGCTTCGTGTCGTGCTAGCACTGCTCCTCAAGACCTCAACCCAAAGCTTACGTGTTGAAATACGAATCTGATACGATGCTCATATCACTAAAACAGAGAATGTTTAATTGGTCACCTAATGTTCGTATATTCGTTTCGAAAAGCATGTGCGCCACCCACTGGTCCAGCTAGTTCCACTTTCCTGATTTTTCTCTTGATGCTTAGGGTTTTCCCCTTTTATCTACTCTACTATGATCTGCATAGGTGCTTTCTGTCGTACTAGCATTACTCGACCCTTCAAGCTAAACAACACAACACTCAGAATTCGAAAGCTTAGTTGTTCAAATATGATTGTGATATGATACTAATATTAGTTAACCGACACATTTAATTGGTTAGCTAAAGGTCCCACTTGAGTTTCCAAATGCATGTCGCGACATATAGAGAGACATCATAATTGTATTTCTTTGTCACTTGTTGACCGTACTTTCTTGTCCATACCAAATCTTAGTTGTTATTTCAAAGCAAACATCAGTTGCTAACTACCCTTTGCGCGGTTTGTAGCTTCAGATCTGCCATCCCACTGCCACGGTCAACACTGTACTCATCATGCTTATGTTTTCCCCATTTTATGATGACCACAATCAGCCTACGTGGTTCGTGTCGTAATAGCACTGCTCCACCCATCGAGCTAAACAAGCTTAGTTGTACAAATTCATATCTGATATTATTGCTGATATTAGTAAAACTGAGAGATGTTTAATTGGTTAGCTAAATGTTCCTACTTTAGTTTCGAAATGCATGTGAGCCACATATGGGGAGACCGGAAAGAATAGTATTTCTCTGTGCGCTCTGGTTCATCATGGGTGGCCAACCGACATTGTATTGAAAGACTTGTAATATCTTCAATCTGCTTGCTCTTCTGCTGGTCTTTAAGATGATACTCTTCTCTTGCGGTCGACTGGTCAGGTCGAGTTGTTCTCCCTTAGTATATTTTGAATCTGTCAGGTCAGGTCGACTTGTTCTTCTTTACTATATGTTGAAGCTATCATCTGCGAAGTGTCATCACTTCTGGAGCTCTCATATTTTGAGTAGTAGGCCACATTATATTAATGCACACAACAAATTACAGCATGCATGGCATCTTTTAAAAGAATTGCAGAGATAGCACAAAAGGGTTTACAGGGAGGCAGTATTGGATTAGAATCACTTCTGCATTACAAAGAAAATCTCACTTGTTTTATGTTTTCATGCATGTCAGATATTGAACACTATCAAAATGAATATGAGAATTGGCGCACGAGAGGAATATTGCGGAACGATCCACTGGCCAACAAACTTGGCATGGTGGAGGATGGCCTATCTTATTCACCCATCAAGGTGCTTGCTCTAACTTTGCAAAGTTGTATTGGTCGCACATATTTTGCATCTGACCTCTTGCATTACTTCTACTTTGTTACACCATCTGCTTAGTTTAAGCATCATATATGAGTATATGCCATACCTATCCATTTTCTGTACCTATTCCATGTGTCGTCACACCATGTTTTTCCAGTCAAATGTTGTTCTTTCGTAATAGATGTCCAAAAGGAAGAGGGTGAGTGCAGATCCTAAAGGAGTACAAACTAGGTATTTGGAAAAGGTAGTGATACCTGTTAAATCAGATAGATCAGCAGCCACAGAAAACACAGGCCCAACTTTACCACACTTTACCCCTACTCCAGCGGCCAAACCCCTATTAGAACTGCCGGGAGCCCAGCGTCACGTACTGTCTATGATATCAATTCAAAATTTGAACTCCTAAATTTCTGCTTGTGCCTTACCTTCTCTCTTGCATGAAAACTAATTTCAGATGAATCTCCTTGCTCAAAGGATCATACGATCTCAAAACAATAATGGGCTCTGCATTGCTCTTGTCAGTACCTCTCTCCCTTTTGCCTTGTAACGCTGTACTTAATTAATTGCTATTTGATTATGTATCATCAGTCTGCACCTGAGCTTCATTATCCTCTGTTTCTTCCAATATTATTTGATCTATATTTACTCTTTGCAAAATGTAGAATAATGGCAACGCTTATAAAGAATTTTCTTTGAGGAATTTATTGAATTATCCTTCCATCAACATGGAGAAGGTCTTTGTCCAGCCCGTGTTAACATGTAATGTAAGTTCATCCTTCTCAAGCCTTCAAACTTTGTTCTAGTATAGATTTGGATAGGCATCATTTCCTCCACTCATGTTTGCTTTGCTGTTTACATCTGATTGGATGTTTGCAACAACTACCAGTTTCAAATTGTAGTTGTAAAACATGTTCCTTATGCAGAATAGATCCATTTATTTGCTTATATAATTGTGAAACCTATTACGTGTCTCCTTGTTTCTCTTTCAGACTCGTATCTCTTACGCCAGGCAGAACTTTAGGGAAGATAGTGAGCCAAACCATCTTGAGGACAGCGAGATGACCCCAAGGTCCTGTCTTGATGAAGATAGTGAGTTGAAGCTACTCACCAGCAGGTGTGAGACAACCTCTGTGCAGTCGCTGCCACAATCAGTTCGACTTCTTCAGTCTCAACTTAAAGCGGAAAGGCTTGCTTCAGCTCAGCTCTGACTTGAAGTCAAAGATGCAATGAAGATGTCAGAGGACTGCCGTGCGCACCATCATGCCTTAAATCTAGTGTTGATGCATCTATCGTTGACACAACTGAGGTCTACTCAGCTTCTTCAGCTGTTTGGGGGGCCCGACGTGGCCAGGCCTAGTGCCTTCTGAAGTGCTCTTAGTTTTGTATATTCTTTTGTCGGCGCGTTTACTTGCACTGGTGGCGAACTTTGATGCCCAGTGGATGTAATATGTGTGATAGCCGTGATAGCCTAGCGTAAGTTGCTTGCTTATTTATTTCCTTGTTGTCTTGTTTATTTGTTTGCTTGTAGTCATTGCAGTTCTTTTTCCGCGGTTTGCTAGTGGCTGCAATAACCTATTTTTTAAAACTAGGCCACAATAACCATGGGCTAATATTTACTGTAGTGACACTGGGCCTCCTACGGGCCGTAGAAACAGTGGGCCTTCTATGGGTTGTAGAAACAATGGGCCTTCTACGGGCCGTAGAAACAATGGGCCTTCTACGGGCCGTATCATCAATGGGCCTTATACGGGCAGTACGATCGATTGGCCAAACATGGGCCAATAACAGGCCGCAATATGGCCGTAAACGGGCTAGAGTTGGAATCGTCCGTTCATGGGCCGACCATAACAGGCCATCATTAATAGGCCGTATTTGATGACGCTATGAAAACGACCCAACGTATTAACGGACCACAAACAGGCCGACTGTAACCACGGGCTGAATTTGGCCCACAAGCAGAAAAAGACAGTAACGGGCCGTAAGTAAACGAATGCTGGAAATGAGCCCAAGAATAAATGTGCTCTGAGAAGGCCGAAAGATAACATGGGCTGGAAACGGCCCAACGGAATAATGGGCCGTTAATGGGTATAAAGTGATACACTGTTCATTACGGGCCAGTTTCACCACGGGCCGTTAATGGGTGTAAAGTGATACACTATTCATTACGGGCCAGTTTCACCACGGGCCGTTAATAGGCCAAGAGTTACATAGGGCCTCATATGGGCCGAAAGACGTCATGGGCCATACATGGGCCAGAAGTGAAAATGGGCTGGAATCATATTGGGTGGCCCAGATGATGCTACTGGGCCTAATTCGGATAGGGCGTAAAGGGCCTTGGGTTAGCGGGCTGTAAATGGGCTATATGCGAACATGCCGTGCCAGCCTTTTCATAGGAATGGGCCTCTGTTGGGCCGTGCCACGTGTCGACGTATCATAGGCGCCTTCTGTCCAATGAGTGGATGATATCTGTCCCAACGATGAGCCGACACGTGTTTCCTCCAGCCAATGATGATTTTACACGTGGAAAATCCCCATTGGTCGGGGCTGTTAACGGGTTATCGGATCCAAAACCCGACCCGATAGCTTAACGGTGTTTCGTTACGGTGGATGCCATGTGTCGGTCACCCTTGACGAAAGCACTTCTGTGACGCGGGATTTATCGTCATGGAAGTGGACACTTCCATGATGATAATTTTGGTAATGTCATGGAACACTTCTACGACAGCACATGTATGACTATCTTGATTCTGTCATAAAATCGTCATGGATGTACATGCATGACAGAAAATGCGACCTACTGTGACAAACACGTATAATCACGGAAGTGTATTTTTTTGTAGTGTTACAAACTCATATACTTCATCAGTGAAGAATATGACATCAATTCATCAGATCAATTTCATCAAGTAATAGAACAGATAAAGCAGTATGAGGACGTGAGAAATGAGAGTTCATTTCTTCATGATTAGCCTGCGTCAGGCACTTTTCAGGTCTCCAGCAAATTCTTCAGACGTTTGAGCACGTCTGGAGACCTGACCCTGCAGAAGAGATTAGTTCTTTTCCTTCACCACCCACATCTGAAGGGGTGGCAAAGAGTTCATCACTCTGCGAGCTCCATACGGGAAAGGTGGCATAGAAGCCAATCCATTTCGTTTCACATAAGATGAGTTAGGATAAACATATGAACAAGCAGAGAAATTCTTCGAGGACTTATGAACATAATGGTTAGAAGAATAATGCTCATATTCATAGCCCTTAGCTCTTCCCTGCAAAACAGAGTTGTTAGCACGATGATATTCATATGAGGACTTTGATCCTTTTGAGGAATTTGATCCACATGAGGAATTTGGTCCGTATGAGGACTTGGATCCATATGAAGAATTTGGTCCATATGAGGAATTTGATTTGGGGTTCCTATTCTTCATAGGTGGTATCATGAGGACATTCACCTGAAGACTTTCAAGGCACCTTTTGGGAACCCAGATTTTCTTCATAGGGGAACTGTCGTGGAATTGTCACGGCAGATGTCCTCAAGCTAGGACTTAGTCGTGGAGCCATCGCCGCTAGGAAGCTTGAAGGGGTTAAACGGGACAAGGAACACGAGGGTTTATACTGGTTCGGCCCCTTATGGTGAAGGTAAAAGCCTACGTCCAGTTGAGGTGGTATTGATTAGGGTTTCGATGACCAGGGAGCTTAACTGCTATGCCTGGCTCTCGACGAGATCTTTCTTACCCCTAAACCGCTGCCGGGTCGTCCCTTTATATAGAGAGGTTGACGCCCAGCAGCTTCTGAGAGTCCCGGCCGGCTCATAAGAGTGTCCTGCTCGGACTCTCAACTATTCTTGCCTTACACTACAAGTTCTACCATAATGACGGTTGTAACTACGGGCCTTAAGCCATCTCCGGGTCTTAAGCCCATATTTGGCCCACCGTCTTCAAGCTTGGCGCCGGGCTTCAGGTGATGACCCTTATGAGTAACCCGGCCCCACCGGGCGGGTGACTCTAAGGTTTATATCCTCAACATTAGGCCCCAGATTGATTTGAGCCGGCTCATGTCAATCTTCAATCCTTTCGACCGAAAAATCTCCGGCTTACCATTGTGTGAAGGCCATAACCCGGCGTGATGTCATCCTCTGGATTCCGGGTAATCCGCCGTGACGTCATCTTCCACTAAGTCCATTTTTTTACTCCACCATATCCGCAACGGATCTTATCTTTACTGCCATCCCGAAAATCGAGGCATTTTTATGGTGAGATAACCACGCCGTGGCCACCTCGTTTCTCGCGCTCACTTATGAGCTTGCCCTTATAAGTAGCCCGACCCGTTGAGCCTCCAGCAGCCCGTCTTCCTCCTCGCGCCACTGTTCTTCCGCTTGAGCTCCGTCGCCGTCGCCACCGCGGGTCTTCTCATCCTCACCGACTCCGGCCGCTGCATCAACCTGTTGCATCCAGAGAAAACGGCGGCGATCCCCGCGACTCACCAGCGCCCGTAAGTCTTCGCCACTCCGTAGAGTAGATCCACATTAGGCTCCTGTTGTTCTTCCCGTGTTCTTCGCCGTTCCTCGCAAGTCCCGGTAGTTTTTATTTTTACTGCCTTTCTTGATCTCCAACTGCATAGGACTGTTGCGGTAGTTGTTTTACGCCCGTTCCAATGTTCATAGATCCCTTCTTACTGCGTACAGGCTCTGTTCAGGCTTATGAACTTCCTCGGCGTCTGTTTTAGGTCTAGAAATCTTTCCTTTTATTCAACCATTTTGATCCAAAATTTTCACCACGATCTGTGAAACTTGTTTTCACCACACTTAGTAAAAAACTGCATCTGCTGAGCTATGGCGGCTTACATTTCCGGCTCAAAGAAGCCACGCACCGTGAAATTTTGCTGGCTCATTTATGATAACGCTGTAGATAATGTGAATTACTCTCAATACCTCCGGCGGCTTATATAACCCGATGCACTTAGACATATGTCATTAGGCCCCTCCATAAGCCGCCACTTTAAACATTGAATTGTAAATTCCCTCCGACTTATAATTAAACCGGGCATTTCCTTTTATCATAGGCTTCCGACTTGCACCATGCCTCCCAAAGCTCCCAAAGCACCCATCACTTGCAACTGGATGAGGTCCAACGTCACCGATGAAACCTTAGCAGATTTTGTGAAGACGGGTTACCTGCCCAAAAAGGACGTCATGTCTTACCGCGCCCCTGACCCGTCAGAGGAGAGACCACAACCAAAGGACGGGGAGGTGGTAATATTTGCGGATCACATGAGCCGGGGCTTGGCACCGCCCGGCTCAAAGTTCTTCAGAGATGTACTGAATTTCTTTGACCTGCGGCCACAAGATATAGGACCCAATTCGGTGTCGAACATATGCAACTTCCAAGTGTTCTGTGAGGTCTACCTTGGAGAGGAGCCCAGCCTTCTGCTCTTTAGAGAGCTGTTCTATTTGAACCGCCAGAACGAGTGCGCCAACGGACCGAGCTTAGAACTTGGTGGAATCTCCATTCAGCGACGGAGAGACTGCCTTTTTCCTTACGCCGAGCTGCCAAGCCACCCAAAGGACTGGAACCAGACGTGGTTCTACTGCCAAGACACGTCGCCGGCTGACGAGAGCCCGCTGCCCGGCTTTCGTCCTTCGCGTCTGGAACCAACTCACCCTCTGTCAGACAAGTTAACTCAGGCGGAGCGCCAACCTCTGATCCCCACCATCAACAAAATCAAGGCTCTCCTGGGAAATGGCCTTAATGGCATTGATCTGGTCCGAGTCTGGATCTCGTGGCGGGTGATCCCCTTAAGCCGCCGCCCCGGCTTAATGTGTGAGTACACGGGCCGGAAAGATGACCCCCTGAGACACAGCTGCAACGATCTTCCTGAAGACGTTGCTGAGGACATGACCAAGGCTCTCTTGAACGAGAGCTTGGCAGACTACGGGAGGACCGGCTTAAGCCCCTTCTGCAAGACCAACCCGGCCCCAGCGGTAAGCCGCTGATCTGAACATCTTATTTTTCTTCTATAGATAGCTTTCATCTGAACCTTAAGAACCCGTCATTATATTTTCAGGCTGATGACAAATTCTGGAAGGTCAAATATGACCATGAGGCAGCCAAGAAGGCCAGAAAGGCTAAGAAAGCCGCTAAGAGAGCCGCCCCCCGCAAGAAGGGAAGCAGGCCCACTGCCTTAGAGCTGCTTCAACGGAGCGACAGCTCCGAGTTAGAGGTAACCCCTGAACCTGTGAGCTCTTGTTGCATTTCTTGTTTATTTCTGTCCACCTTTATCAATACTGTTCATCAACAGGATGACACCGGAGCAAGTAACCCGGTGGTTGAAGAGGTAATGACACTTTCCTCCGACTCGGAGCCCTTGCCAAGGCTGAAAGTCCAAAGGGTAACCCGGAAAGTAAGATTTTCACATCCTTTAGCTTATCAAGATCCTCAATTTATTTTAAAGCAACAGATTCATGAGAGCCGGCGGCACACCCGGACCAACAAAGATGCTGACCTCTCCTCCGGCTTACCTGAAGCATCAAGGAAGCGCCGGACCGAGGTTATTTCCAACTTATATCCTTTTCATCCTCTGGCGGGTGTTATACGTGAACCTCTCAATTCTTCTGATTCAAATTATCAGGAAACGTCTCCTTCCTCTGGTGACTCGATGCAGTCAAATCTTCCGGCTTTCAAGACCGTACCCGGGTAATGATGACCATCTCTTGCTGTGCTTTATCTTTACTCATACTTTTGTACTAATCTCTTGTCCTTTCAGTGCTCAAGCAAAGCTCAGTAAAAGAGCAAAGAAGAATAAGCCGGTCGAAGAGACGGTCTTGCCTGAGCCGGAGGTTTCAGTTCAAGAGCCGCCAGCTGCTTCTGCTCCTGACGGCACCATTCCAGCTGATGAGCCGGCCATGGAGACTTCCACCAACCCGGATATCTCCAGCCCGGCTCAACCGGCCGATGACCCAGACGTGGTAATCACCCGGACGGAGTTTGTCGAGCCGGGGAGACCCACTGCACTGGCTAAGTGCTCTGCGAAGGAGGAGTTGCTAGCGCGCCACTGGGCCAAGCTGGACGTCACCGACTACACCAACCTGAGCATTGGAGAGATCATCTCCGGCTATGTCAATCAAGTGCACAGCAGCCGGGACTTGGAGATCGACATGGTGAAACAGATACAGCAGAAGTCTGAGGTACCACTCTACTGCTTACTGCATAATCCTCTTTACCATACTCTAGCCCCCAAGTCTACTACTTATGATAGAATATGTTGTAGACTTAACTTCCGGCTTACTTCCATGAACCGGTAATCTATAGATAGAGACTTTCAACATGCATTAGCCCCCAAGTGCCAAGTGTCTTTGCTTGGAAAGCGCTTGGGACTTTAAATTTGCATAGTAACTGTTCATACTATAACCCGAAAATTATGCAGGCTGCTTGCAAGAAGCTTGAGGCTGACATCTCTGATCTGAAGACCCGCCTGAGGACGCAGGAAACTGAAACCCGGAAAGCCAACGCCAAATTTGTGTCCAGCATTGCTGCTCAAGAGAAGCTGAAGAAGGACTTTGAAACGGAAAGGAAGACTTGGGCCGAAGAGAAGGCTGCGCTTGTAAGCCGGGCCGAACAGGCGGAGAAGGCTCTGTCGGAGAGAACCGCCGAACTCTCCGGCTTGAAACGCCATGTGTCACATATGGTCGCCGCCATCTTCGGTAAGTTATTCCACCGGCTCTCAATAAGTTCATAACCTTTATATCTCATAACTCCCATTACTAAGAACGGCTTATCCTACTTTATTAAACAGGTCCCAGAAGTGTCAACCTCAACCAAAGTGTGCTGACCAAGTTGAAGGCCGTGTACACTCTGGTGGAGCAACTCTTCACCGGGTCACAGCGCGCCTTGGCCGTGGTGGCCCTATCCAATGAGGTGCCGACTCACCTGGCGGAAGTTCTTCGCCGGCTTGCTGTTCTTCCTCAGCGTGTCCAAGAGCTGCGACGGGCCTCTGCAAGAGCCGGAGCCATAGCTGCTCTGAGCCGGGCCAAGGCGTTCCTTCCAGAATTAGACCCGGCGGACATTGCCCTTGGCTATCCCAGCTTGAAGGAAGACGGCACCCCCTTTGACCAAAGGGACTTTGCAGCCTGCGTGAAGATCGTGCGCCCGGTGGCCACCCTGATTGGAAATGACACGGATCTGACCAAGTACCAGCCGGGTTACGATGCAGAGAATCAGAGGATCCCCACTCCGCATTATGAAGCCATCAGCTTAGTCCCGCCGACTCGTAAGCACACCTTTGCCCTGGAAATTGACCCGGCCGGGTTAATTGACGAGGAAGCTCAATTTGAAGCTCTGAGCGGCATTGACTGGAAATCGTCAACTTTCCAGGTCTTGGGAACAGCCGGAGGAGCAGAGAGGGATGAGCTGGAAGCGTCGACCCAGCAAGCATCTTAACTCTGTAGGCGGCTTATTTAAACAATGCTTCACCCTTTTGGACTCGATGAGTCTTGTAATAGAATAGGACCAACACTTTAACTTTGCCGTGCCATTGTGCATGTGTTGAATGCTGAATATCATTGAAGTTGCTTCCTTATATTTCTCCGGGTCATAATTTGATCATTCATTTTCCTTAAGCTCAAATAGTTGCCTTTAACTATCCGGTCTTCAAATACACTTCCGGTTTATATAACCCGGGTAATAAGGCTGGTACCTCAATTCCGGCTTACCAGTCTTAACAACGCCGATTGTGTTCGACTAGTACTGTGAATCAAAGTTAAACCGGCAAAGTGAGACCCGCCTTGCACACTGTTGAAACAATCAGAAGAACTCATTGTAAATCAAAAAAAACTTAGGGGCTTCCGGTTCGAATACGACCAGAGACCCATCCCAAAGGGGTTATGCTAAGATTCGAATGCGATCATATAGCCCCCAGTGGGTGTGGCGATGCCAATCAAGAGGGTACCGACAGCTATTTTCTCTTTGGTTCGAATACGACCCATGTTTGAACAGGAAGCCCCCAAATGACCTTAAAAGTTGTTTAACGACGCTGATTCGAATACGATCCACGTCGGTTCCCGAAGGGGGTTGAACTATGATTCAAATATGATCAAAGAAAACTCCCCAATGAGCTCGGCACTTTGCCAATCAAATGGGTATCGACAGCTATGTTCTCTTTGGTTCGAATACGACCTATGTTTGAACAGGAAGCCCCCAAGTGACGTTATCGCGTACGGCTAGATTCAAATATGATCATAAGCCGGATCCTCCTTCAAGTTATCCTGTGATCTTGCAATGGAAATAACACGTCCACCTTTGGAGGAGAAAAAAGGACAGAGGTCCTGCTTTATTGCTTATTATAATATATACATGGCTATAGAAATATATACATTATGAGAGCCGGTGGCTCAAGTGTAGTAGGGTCGAAGCTGAGCTATGTTCCACGGCCGACGGGTCTCTTCCTCCGACTTACGTGAATCTTTGTGCTCCCGAATGTCAATGAGGTAATATGACCCGTTGTGCAAATTCTTGCTGACCACAAAGGGCCCTTCCCAAGGCGGGGATAGCTTGTGCGCATCTGTTTGATCTTGGATGAGCCATAGCACCAGATCGCCTTCCTGGAAGACCCGGGATTTAATCCGGCGACTGTGATAATGGCGCAGGTCTTGTTGGTAAATCGCTGAGCGAGCTGCCGCCACATCACGCTGTTCGTCCAACAAGTCGAGAGCATCTTGGCGCGCCTGTTAATTATCCGCCTCAACATAAGCCGCCACTCGAGGCGAATCATGACGGATGTCACTGGGGAGGACTGCTTCCGCTCCATAAACCATGAAGAAAGGCGTGAAACCTGTAGACCTGTTAGGAGTAGTGTTGATGCTCCACAACACGGAGGGTAACTCCTCCACCCAACAACCCGGCGTCCGTTGTAAAGGGACCAAAAGCCGGGGCTTGATGCCTTTCAGAATCTCCTGATTAGCCCTCTCAGCTTGACCATTGGATTGAGGGTGAGCCACTGATGAAACATCAAGTCGAATATGCTCTCGTTGACAAAACTCCTCCATGGCGCCTTTGGATAGATTGGTACCATTGTCAGTTATAATGCTGTGCGGAAAGCCAAAGCGAAAGATCACCTTTTTCATAAACTGAACCGCCGTGGCTGCGTCACACTTGCTAACTGGCTCTGCTTCAACCCACTTTGTAAATTTGTCAACTGCCACCAAGAGGTGGGTCTTCTTATCCTTGGACCTTTTAAAAGGCCCAACCATATCAAGCCCCCAGACCGCAAAGGGCCAAGTAATTGGGATCATCCTCAGCTCCTGAGCCGGCACATGAGCCCGTCGCGAGAACCTTTGGCAACCATCACATTTACTGACCAAGTCCTCCGCATCAGCATGAGCCGTCAGCCAATAAAAACCATGACGAAAAGCCTTGGCCACAAGGGATTTTGAGCCAGCATGATGGCCACAATCCCCTTCATGAATCTCACGCAAGATCTCTTGACCTTCCTCAGGGGAGACACAACGCTGGAACGCTCCCGTAACACTGCGGCGATGCAGCTCACCATTGATAACAACCATTGACTTAGACCGCCGGGTTATTTGTCTGGCCAAAGTTTCATCCTCAGGCAAATCTCCCCGGGTCATGTAAGCCAGATAGGGCACTGTCCAGTCCGGGATGATGTGGAGAGCCGCCACCAGTCGTGCCTCCGGGTCAGGGACAGCCAAGTCTTCCTCTGTAGGCAACTTAACAGAAGGGTTATGCAGGACGTCCAGGAAAATATTAGGCGGCACCGGTTTTCGCTGAGAGCCCAGCCGGCTTAAAGCATCAGCCGCCTCGTTCTTCCTGCGATCGATGTGCTCTACTTGGTAACCCTGAAAGTGCCCAGCAATGGCATCAACTTCACGGCGATAAGCCGCCATGAGAGGGTCCTTGGAGTCCCACTTTCCTGATACTTGTTGAGCCACCAAGTCTGAGTCGCCGAAGCACCTTACCCGGCTCAAGCTCATCTCCTTAGCCATCCGAAGACCGTGGAGCAAGGCCTCGTACTCAGCCGCATTGTTAGTGCAAGGAAACATCAACTGTAGCACATAATGGAACTTGTCACCCTTAGGGGAAGCCAACACGACTCCAGCCCCCGAGCCCTCCAATTGCCTGGACCCATCGAAGTGAATAGTCCAGTATGTGTTATCCGGCTTTTGCTCGGGCACTTGTAACTCTGTCCAATCGTTGATGAAATCCACCAAGGCTTGAGATTTAACAGCAGTGCGTGGTACGTATTTCAGACCATGAGGTCCGAGCTCTATAGCCCACTTAGCCACTCTCCCTGTGGCCTCTCTGTTTTGAATGATATCTCCAAGGGGGGCAGAACTGACCACGGTGATGGGGTGACCCTGGAAATAATGCTTAAGCTTCCGGCTTGCCATGAACACACCATAAACAAGCTTCTGCCAATGTGGATACCGCTGTTTGGACTCGATGAGCACTTCGCTGACATAATAAACCGGCCGCTGAACCGGATGCTCTTTACCCTCTTCCTTGCGCTCCACCACCACAGCCACACTGACGGCTCGTGTGTTAGCAGCCACATACAGCAATAAAGGCTCCTTGTCAACCGGAGCAGCAAGGACTGGGGGCTCTGCCAGCTGCCTCTTCAAATCCTCAAAAGCAGTATTAGCTGCATCATTCCAGACAAAGTCATCAGTTTTCTTCATCAACTGATATAATGGCATGGCCTTCTCACCCAAACGGCTTATAAACCGGCTTAAAGCAGCGATGCGACCCGCCAAGCGCTGGACGTCGTTTATACACGCCGGCTTAGCCAGGGAGGTGATGGCCTTGATCTTCTCCGGGTTAGCTTCAATGCCTCTGTTAGAAACCAAGAAACCCAAGAGCTTGCCTGCAGGAACACCAAAAACACACTTGGCCGGGTTAAGCATCATCTTGTAGACCCGGAGATTATCAAAGGTTTCCCTCAGATCATCTATCAAGGTTTCCTCCTTCCTGGATTTAACCACAATATCATCCACATAAGCATGAACATTGCGCCCAATCTGGTTATGAAGACAGTTCTGCACGCAACGCTGATAAGTCGCCTGTGCACTCTTGAGTCCAAAGGGCATAGACACATAGCAGAAGGCTCCAAAGGGAGTGATGAACGCCGTCTTCTCCTGGTCCTTAACTGCCATTTTAATCTGATGATATCCAGAATAAGCATCCAAGAAACTTAAGCGCTCACAACCCGCCGTAGCATCAATGATTTGATCAATACGGGGAAGGGCAAAAGGATCAGCCGGACACGCCTTGTTTAAGTCCGTGTAGTCCACACACATCCGCCAGGTGCCGTTCTTCTTGAGTACGAGCACCGGGTTAGCTAACCACTCTGGGTGAAAGACTTCAACAATAAACCCGGCCGCCAAGAGCCGGGCCACCTCTTCACCAATAGCTTTCCGCCTCTCTTCATTAAACCGCCGAAGGAATTGCCTGACCGGCTTAAATTTCGGATCAACATTGAGAGTGTGCTCAGCGAGTTCTCTAGGTACACCTGGCATGTCAGAAGGTTTCCATGCAAAAATGTCCCTATTCTCACGGATGAACTCGATGAGCGCGCTTTCCTATTTTGGATCCAGATTGGCACTGATGCTAAACTGCTGAGATGAATCACCTGGAACGAAATCAACAAGTTTAGTCTCATCAGCCGACTTAAATTTCATTGCCGGCTCATGCTCCGTAGTCGGCTTTTTCAGAGAGGTCATATCTGTTGGGTCAACATTGTCCTTGTAAAATTTTAACTCCTCTGTTGCACAAACAGATTCTGCATAAGCTGCATCGCCTTCCTCACACTCCAAGGCCACCTTCCGGCTGCCATGAACCGTAATGGTCCCATTGAGACCCGGCATCTTGAGCTGTAAATACACGTAACACGGCCGTGCCATGAACTTGGCGTAAGCCGGCCGCCCAAATATGGCATGATACGGGCTTCTTATCTTGACCACCTCAAAGGTCAATTTTTCCACCCTGTAGTTGTGCTCGTCTCCAAAGGCCACTTCCAACTCGATCTTGCCGACTGGATAAGCCGACTTACCAGGTACCACACCATGGAAAATAGTGTTTGACTGGCTGAGGTTCTTATCAATCAACCCCATACGACGGAAAGTCTCATAATAGAGGATGTTGATGCTGCTGCCTCCATCCATGAGCACCTTAGTGAACTTATATCCTCCCACCTGAGGAGCCACCACCAAGGCCAAGTGACCCGGATTATCCACCCGGGGAGGGTGATCCTCCCTACTCCACACGATAGGCTGCTCAGACCATCTTAAATAGCGTGGAACCGCCGGCTCAACAGCATTCACAGCCCTCTTATGAAGCTTCTGATCTCGCTTACACAGACTGGTGGTAAATACATGATACTGTCCACCGCTAAGCTGCTTTGGATTGGTCTGATAACCCCCCTGCTGCTGTTGATGACCCTGGCCAGACTGCTGATTAAAGCCCCCTTGACCGTTCTGAGGATTAGAATTTGAGCCGCCGCCCGGGCCATGAAAGCCGCCGGCGCCTGAGCCACCGCCCGGGCCATTGTTGCCGTTAAAGGCGTTGGAATTCTTAAAGGCCTTCATGATTGCACAATCCTTCCATAGATGAGTAGCTGGCTTCTCTCTAGAGCCATGCCTTGGACAGGGCTCATTCAACAGCTGCTCCAGCGTCGGGCCTGACCCGCCGGCTCGGGGAGGGGGCCTCCCCTTGCGTCTCTGGCTATTACCCTGTGAGCTGGCGTTGGCCACGAACTCTAGGCTGCCGTCGGCCTTACGCTTGCCACCTCCTTGGTTCCCCGGGTTATGCTGAGGACCCTTGCCATTGTCGTTCTTCTTTCCCTTCCCTGTCCTTTCATCATCTGAAGCGGGGTCCTTGGTACTACCAGAATCGGCGTACTTGACGAGAGCCGCCATCAGCGTACCCATATCATTGCAGTCGCGCTTAAGCCGCCCGAGTTTCATCTTCAGGGGCAGAAAACGACAATTTTGCTCCAACATTAAGACTGCAGAGCCGGCATCCATCTTATCCGATGAATGTATGATCTCTTTGACCCGGCGAACCCAATGTGTCGTAGACTCACCCTCCTGTTGTTTACAGTTAGTCAAATCCACTATTGACATAGACTGCCTACAGGTGTCTTTGAAGTTTTGTATGAACCGGGCCTTCAGCTCAGCCCAAGATCCGATGGAATTCGGCGGTAGCCCTTTCAACCAAGTGCGGGCAGTCCCATCTAGCATCATGGTGAAGTACTTGGCCATCGCCGCTTCACTGACCTCCAGCAGTTCCATGGCCATCTCGTAACTTTCGATCCAGGCTGCGGGTTGTAAGTCAGCCGTGTAATTAGGCACCTTCCTAGGGCCTTTGAAGTCCTTGGGTAGTCGTTCATTGCGGAGAGCTGGCACTAAACAAGGGACACCTCCAGTCCTCGTAGGGATACCCACGTCGACGGAAGTCGTCGGATAAGCCGGGGGGTCTGGTAAGCCGTCAACTGAGGCACCTGCTCCGCCTCTTGCCGCGCTCTGTCTTGGTCTGCTGCGTGAAAGGCTCCGTTATGAGCCGGGCCATGGCCAGGGGGCGGGTCATGGCGTCGGACATTACTTGAGCCGGTCGCTGAGACCATGTGTCTGCTATAACTCGGGCTCCGGCCTGGACGAGGGGTCGAGTGGATCCTGTCCCGGCTGTAAGAGTACGCCTCTTGCTGCGCCATCACTGTCTGAAGGAGTTCCCTGACCCGGCGGGTTTCAATAGCCGTTGGAGAGTCGCCGTCAATTGGGAGGGCCGCCAGCCGTGCTGCTGCGGCGACCATGTTCTCCAGCGGGTTAGCATAATGACCCGGTGGTATTGGCACATACTGAGGCGGGGCAGGGCTCACCCGGGGAGGCCCCATCACTTGTGGCTGAACAGGGGTCCCAGACCCGGGCACTATGATCCCTGGCGGGTTACTAGACCCTGCACCTGGCGTGTTGAAGAGGTTTCGAGGATCGTAGACCGGAGGGAGTCGAGATTGGGCCTTTTGATGCCTCCTTCTCATGACCTCATTGGACGCGTTCTGATCCATCGTGAGCCGGAAGGACTGCGCCTGAATCAACTGAGTTTGGGCGTCGAGAGCCGCCCTCTCCGCAGCCATCCTGATCCCTTCCGCTGCCAGATCCTCCTTGGCTTTCACTAGATCTAACTTTAACTGCGCCACCTCCGCGTCATGCTGAGCTTGATCCGCCGGGTCAACCGCGGCGGTCAACAGGGCCGTCATCTTGTCCGTGAGATCCATCAGCACCTGAGCCGGCGAGGGCACCGGGTTTCCCGCCCCAGCAGCAGGGTTCTGAACAGGCTGCGCACCGGCCATGAAGATTCCAACCCGGCTCGGCGGCTCAAACGGGTCCGGAATACTGTCACCATCGGAACAACCCATGAGCCTGCCATCTTGAAGTTGATACAACGAGTTTGACTCATCTGTGGACGACTCGCCGTCAGAGCCGGCGGCCGTCTCATCACCAGATCCAGATCTATCAGAGAGCCCTCCATGGACACATCCCACAAAAGCATGCTTCAAGGCAGGCAGGGCTCGGGCGGGTCGTGCGCGCTGAGCCGTCTCGATGAGATCGGCGCAGAGATCCGGCTCAGGGCCCGGCTCACCAATCTTGCCAATGAAAACATGAATTCCGCCGAAGGGGACCCGGTATCCGTACTCAATTGAGCCGGCGTCGGGGCCCCAGTTTGCATCGTCGATGTAGAGCTTGCCGCGACGACTCTTGGTCATCCGGCCCACAGCGTATCCCTTGAGCCCTTCGAAGCTGCCCTTCAAGAACTCAAATCCACCGTGCGCTGGCCCCACGGTGGGCGCCAACTGTCGTGGAATTGTCACGGCAGATGTCCTCAAGCTAGGACTTAGTCGTGGAGCCATCGCCGCTAGGAAGCTTGAAGGGGTTAAACGGGACAAGGAACACGAGGGTTTATACTGGTTCGGCCCCTTACGGTGAAGGTAAAAGCCTACGTCCAGTTGAGGTGGTATTGATTAGGGTTTCGATGACCAGGGAGCTTAACTGCTATGCCTGGCTCTCGACGAGATCTTTCTTACCCCTAAACCGCTGCCGGGTCATCCCTTTATATAGAGAGGTTGACGCCCAGCAACTTCTGAGAGTCCCGGCCGGCTCATAAGAGTGTCCTGCTCGGACTCTCAACTATTCTTGCCTTAGACTACAAGTTCTACCATAATGACGGTTGTAACTACGGGCCTTAAGCCATCTCCGGGTCTTAAGCCCATCTTTGGCCCACCGTCTTCAAGCTTGGCGCCGGGCTTCAGGTGATGACCCTTATGAGTAACCCGGCCCCACCGGGCGGGTGACTCTAAGGTTTATATCCTCAACAGGAACCGTTCCTGCAGTTAGTGCCAACATATCTAGCAAATACTTCACCATTCTGATTTTTGAACAGTTTATAGTTGGAGTCAAATGACTCATCAGAAGAATGAGGAGATTCACATGTAAAGCCAGATAAATTAGATGGATCAACTGGAGGTCCCTTTGCAGCAACCCATGAGGTTTTGGGGTACTGCTCAGGCTTCCAATATGTACCGTCAGCACTGAGTTTCCTCTCAAAGGCAATACCCTCTTTCCTAGGGTTCCTGTTGAGGATCTGCTTTTTAAGCACATCACAAAGAGTCTGATGCCCTTTGAGGCTTTTGTACATGCCTGTCATGTACAATTCCTTCAGCCCTGCATCATCAGTGATACTAGCAATGTCCTTAGATGAGGAATTAGTGATAGCAGAGGCAGTTGAAGAATTTGTAGCATTAGATGCATTTGAACATTCAGGTGAAGAATTAGCATATTCACGTTCAATGCATTTCAAGCATGGAGGAACAAATTCTTCCTGAGAAGCGCTGATTTGTTGAGCAAGTAATGGATCGCGCTCCTTCTGAAGATCTTCATAACTCACTCTTAGCTTTTCAAGATCTTGCTTTCTCTAAAGAAATTCATAAGAAAGCTTCTCATGATCAGATAAGAGAGTGTTATGATGACCTTGAAGGTTGTCAAACCTAGACTGAAGTCTCTGAAGATTTTCAGTCAAGGTTTTAGTGCGATCCATTTCTTCACCCAACATATCATCACTTTTATCTAGCATGTTTTGAACCTTTTCAAAAGACTTTTGTTGTTTTACAACAATCTTAGCAAGTTTAGAATAGTTGGGCTTGAGGTTTTCATCAGATTCATTCTCACTTGATTCAGAGGAGGTATATTTGAGTACCTTGGCACCCTTTGCCATGAAGCAATAGGTGGGAGTGTAGTCATCATTGCCCTCATTAGCCTTGTTGGTGAAGCCATTTTCTTCAGAGTTGAAGATAGACTTGCTGACGAATGCAGTAGCGAGAGCTAGACTCGCCACACCAGACTCGGACTCCTCAGATGCCTCCTCTTCCTCATGTTCCTCGGATTCAGCCTCAGAGTCCATTTCCTTGCCAATGAATGCCCGTGCCTTTTTGGAGCTGCTCTTCTTATGAGATGAAGACTTCAAGGATTTTGATGATGAAGATTTTGACGATTTCTTCTTCTTCTTCGCGTCATCAGAACTGTAATCCTTGTATTTCTTCTTCTTTGATTCCTTTTCCCACTGCGGACAATCTTGAATGTAGTGTCCAGGTTTCCTGCATTTGTGACAAAGCCTCTTCTTGTAGTCACTGGATGATGAATCATTACTACTTGACGATTTTCCAAGGCGACCATGTCTTGAGAACCTCTGAAATTTCTTCACGAGCAGTGCTAGCTCCTGGCTCAGTTCTTCAGGATCACCAAGGCTACTACGAGAATCTTCACCTTCAGATTCAGAGACAGCCTTGGCCTTCAGGGCACGTGATCTGCCATAGCTCGAACCATAGAGATCTCTCTTCTCAGCAAGCTGGAACTCATGAGTATTTAGCCTCTCGAGGATATCAGTGGGATCAAGTGACTTGTAATCAGCACTTTCCATTATCATCAATGCCAGAGTATCAAATGAGGAATCAAGCGATCTCAGAAATTTCTTCACCACCTCATGGTCGGTGATGTCAGTGGCACCAAGCGCTTGAAGCTCATTTGAGATGTCAGTGAGGCGATCGAAGGTTTGTTGAACATTTTCATTGTCGAGTCTTTTGAAGCGGTTGAAGAGATTGCGAAGAACATCAACTCGAGAGTCACGCTGTGTTGAGACTCCTTCATTGACTTTGGACAGCCTTTCCCAGATAAGCTTAGCAGTTTCCAAAGCACTCACTCTTCCATACCGTCTTTTGCTCAGATGGCCACATATGATATTCTTCGCTTGAGAATCGAGTTGTTTGAATCTCTTCACATCAGTAGCGTTCAGAGAAGGTGTGACTGAGGGAACACCATTTTCCACAACATACCAGAGATCGTTATCAATTGCCTCAAGATGCATTCGCATCTTATTCTTCCAGTAGGGGTAGTCCATCCCATCGAAGGTAGGACACCCAGCAGAGACCTTCATCATACCTGCGGTCGACATAACTAAAACTCCAGGAGGTTAAACCAAAATCACACAGAACAAGGGAGTACCTTTCTCTGATACCAATTGAAAGTGCGTTATATCGACTAGAGGGGGGTGAATAGGCGATTTTTATGAATTCTTCACTAAGGAATTTGCAGGTGAGGAAATTCCTTAGCGAAGAACTACTTGCAGCGGAATAAGTACTCAGAAGTAAACATAACAGAACACATGCATGGTCATCATGATGAAATGAAGACAGGCACAGAGTACAAAAAGCGTAAACACAGGATGAAGACAAAGAGACTGAAGAAATTGAACTGAGGAAATTGAGAAAGTCTTCAGTCAAAGTCTTCAAACACAGATATGAACAAGTGCACAACACAGTAATGAGGAAGTGAAAGAGTTGAGGAAATAGAACCAGTAAGCTTGGTGAAGACAATGATTTGGCAGACCAGTTCCAACTGCTGTCTCAGTTGTACATCTGGTTGGAGCGGCTAGGTATTAAAACCTGAGGACACACAGTCCTCACCGTATTCTCCTTGAGCTAAGGTCACACAGACCTCGCCCAATCACTCGTGGTAAGTCTTGGATGCTCTAGACCATGATGCCTAACCGTCTGGAAGAAGCACAGTCTTCAAAGGTAACAAGCGTCGGATCCATGCAAGATCAATCTCTTCAGTGATGCTCAATCACTTTGGGTTTGTAGGTGTTTGGGTTTGGGTTTTCCTCACTCGATGATTTTCGCTCAATGTCCTCGGAGGATGGGATGCTCTCAAATGACAAGTGTCAGTTTCTCTCGGAGCAACCAACCAGCTAGTGGTTGTAGGGGGCGGCTATTATAGCCTAGGGAGCAGCCCGACATGATAAGACATAAATGCCCTTCAATAATATGACCGTTAGGTGGGTAGATATTTTGGGACAGCTGGCGCATAGCATAGCAACTGTCAGAAATTTGAGTATCAAATTCCTCAGGGCTATCATGTTCCTCGCTGTGTAGGCAATCTGCACTGGCGAATTCCTAACTCCTCAGCCAGAACAAATTCCTCAGCGACCAGAAGAACTTCGTCTCTGTCACTGAAGAATATGACTGAACTGTATGAGATTTCCAATGGCTTCACTCGAAGGTATTGGTAGGTGTAGGATTTTGAGTTGAGCATCACATGGAAATTTTTCCTTAGTATTTCCTCGACCCCCTTTAACAGTATGGTGTTTCCTATGATTCAAGAAAGAGAAAATGAAACTACAAAACCAAAAGTCTTCACGCTTCATGTTCCTTAAATGAATACCAAGTCTTCAAGGTCACACCAATTTCTTCACTTTCAAAGACTTCAGTAAGTCTTCAGAAATCCAAAGTCTTCAGTTGAAGAACTTCATTTTTAGGGATCAACTTTCTCTGTAAATATCAAACTCCTCATAGACTTATAGACCTGTGTACACTCATAAACACATTAGTCCCTTAACCTATAATTCTTCAATACACCAAAATCACTAAGGGGCACTAGATGCACTTACAACGCGTTACTGAACCCGAGCGATCGATCGATGGCTGTTAACTGAACCCGATCGAGCGATTCCTTCGCTACTGCTGCTAACTGAAGTCGATCGATGCTGCCTCTGGATGAACAGTGAGCGTTGCGGGGGGGGGGGGGGGGTTGCATGAACAGTTCCCGGTGGGGGTGGATGAACAGGACCCCGTAGCGTTGCCTCTGGATGAACAGTGAGCGTTGCTAGGGGGTTTGGATGAACAGTTCCCGGTGGGGGTGAATGAACAGTACCCCGATCGTTCGAGCCGGTTGGGGCTGGATGAACAGGACCCCATGGAGGGCAGGATGAACAGGACCACCCCGTGGAGGGCAGGATGAACAGTAGACGGTGGAGGGCAGGATGAACAGTAGCCCGTGGAGGGGTGGTTGAACAGGAGCCCGTGGAGAGGGCTGGTTGAACAGTAGCCGGTGGAGTAGCGCGTGGTGGAGGCTGGATGAACAGGAGCCCGTGGATGAACAGTCGCAGGTGGAGGCTGGAGGAGGTCGACGGTGGATGAACAGTAGCCCGTGGAGGCTGGAGGGGGTCGATGGTGGAGATGAACAGTATCCCGTGGAGTCCCGTTTTGCGGTATGCCACACCCCTCCCGATGAACAGGACCCCCGTTTCGACCGTAGCGCTCCAACACAAGTCTGTTTCCTCCGTTTTGCGGTACGCCACACCCCTCCCGATCAACAGGACCCTCGTTTCGACCGTAGGAGGTCTATTTCCTCCGTTTTGCGGTACGCCAGACCCCTCCCGATGAACAGGATCTCGTTTCGAACGTGGCCGGTCGAACACAAGGCCGTTTCCTCTGTTCTGCGGTACGCCAGGCCTCGTTTCCATCGGTTGTTCCGTCCAAGCCCTCCCGATGAACACAACGACGCATTCCGTTCCGACCCAGCCGGTTGGCTCCCCATGAACACGACGGCGACGCTGTTTCTCTGTTCCGACCCAGCCATGTATATGAGCCCTGGTCGTACGTATGCGCGAGTAGGCGTTCGAGACCCTGCCCGTATGTATGTACGTGCCCGTATTTTTTTCTTGCACAATGGCCGCTGTACGTACGTGTACATGCTACGTGCGCGCCTCTACTACGACACGTGCGCGCCTCTACATCGACCAGTATGTACAGACACATTCGCGACAAGAATGACAATGCTACGTACGCTTCGACCAGGTGGGTCCCCACTGTCAGGCACTTCCTTGCCTGCGAAGATGTAGCTGGTGGGTCCCAGCAGTCAGGGGCGAATCGTTTTTTTGCCCGGACGCACTTCCTTGCGTGCGAAGATGTAGCTGCTGGGTCCTAGCAGTCAGGGGGAAACGTTTTTTTCACGAAATACGGTGGCCCGTCCGGTGGGTCCCCGCTGTCAGGTGGAGGAATAATTATTTTGCGCGTAATAAGGAGGCACTTCCTTGCTGCGGCCGTGGACCCAGCTGTCAGCCTCTCGACATACAGTCCACGTCCGATGGAAGCCCTTCCTTGACCACGTTGACCATGCCGCGCCGAGAGCACCAGGGTGGTGGACGATGGCGAGGGCTAGGAAGGGGACGACGCGGAGCCGGGGAAGACGCGGCAGTGGATGCCCACGCGTAGAGGAGTACGAGGGTTCACTGGTTCGCTGCGGTGTGAGGCTGCAGTCCCCGCAGAATAACAGGGGGTGTGGGTGAGTACAGGGATGGCCTGGCCAGCGGTGGGAATAGTAGGGGGCGGTGAGGCCTCCGCGACAGCACAGCCGGCCACGGGAGGTAGGAGCATGCGGCACGACCGACCCTGCTTTGGGCGGCTGGAGCAACAAGACCAGAGGTTGAAGAAGCACTACGACCGTTGGATGGACATTGTACGATCACTGGAGCTAGAATCGTTCATATTGACTAAGTTGACAAAGCACTCCGTCCCCATCAACTTAGTAGGCCCACAAGTCAGCCTCCCACCAAGGTGGGTCCCAACCAGTAGGGGGAGTATTCATTTTTTTGTGCATAATAAGGAGGCACTTCCGGTGGGTCCGAGCTGACAGCAGGGGGAACGTTTTTTTCGCGCAATACGGTGGCCTGTCCGGTGGGTCACAGCAGTCAGGGGGGAAACGTTTTTTCGCGAAATACGGTGGCCCGTCCGGTGGGTCCCTGCTGTCAGGTGGAGGAATCATTATTTTCTGCATAATAAGGAGGCACTTCCTTGCTACCGTCGTGGACCCAGCTGTCAGCCTCTCCACGTACAGTCCACGCCCGATGGAAGCCGTTCCTTGACCACGTTGACCACGCCGCGCCGAGAGCACCAGGGCGGTCGACGAAGGCGAGGCCTAGGAAGGGGACGACGCGGAGCCGGGGAAGACGCGACAGTGGAAGCCCGCGTGGAGAGGAGTACGAGGGTTCACTGGTTCGGCTGCGGTGTGAGGCTTCCGTCGCAGCGGAATAACAGGGGGTGTGGGTGAGTAGAGGGATGGCCTGGCCAGCGGTGGGAGTAGTAGGGGGCGGTGAGGCCTCCGCGACATCACAGCCGGCCACGGGAGGCAGGAGCACGCGGCACGACCGGCGCTGCTTTGGGCGGCTGGAGCAAGAAGAACAGAGGTTGAAGAAGCACTACGGCCGTTGGATGGACACCGTACGGTCACTGCAGCTAGAATCGTTTATATTGACTAAGTTGACAAAGCCCTTGGTATGCGTCAACTTAGTAGGCCCACAGGTCAGCCTCCGAAACGGTGCGCCCGAGACGTCAGGGGGAGGAATCATTTTTTGGGCCGCTGAAGCAAGAATATCCGAGATTGAAGAAGAAGCACGATATCCGTTGGATGGACATCCAATGGCCACAGCTGCCAGAACGGTGTGTTGTTGACAAAGCCTTGCATACGCGTCAACTTAGTTTTTTTAGGGGACGCGTCAACTTAGAAGGCCACAAGTGTGTGGCAGAGAACATATAGCCCATTTGCGATTTGTAAGAATGTACAGCCCATTTTTTAATTCTAATGGAATTTACTACAGCCCATTTACAATTTGTTAAAAGTACAGCCCATTTACAATTTGTTAAAAGTACAGCCCATTTTCTATCTAGGACAACGATTAATAATTTCAACCAACCGCTCAAAACAGAATTAAAAAAAAATTCCCACATTTTTATGGGATCCCAAATATTTTTATTCGAAATTTCTAGTCAGATTAAATATAATTTCAAAATAAAGTTGTATTACGTTAAAATCCAACGAAATATTGCGCGCGCAACAAGTAATGAAATTAAAAATTTCAAATTCCAAAAATAATATATTTTTAAACTAATTACGCGTTTGTTGCATCTTTTTATAATTACTGCCCAGTTATTATAATTACATCCCATTTATTATTTCTTAAAGTCCATTTTCTTGTTAAGCCTAATGCATACCTCCTAGGAAAGTTTGCAGCCGAGCGGGGCGGAGAATAACAAGTTGACCCGGATATTGTGTACAACTGTCGGCCCAGTTGCATTGCTGATGTTGAAAAAAAGGCCTGTGTAGTACAGTACAACCTAACATGGCTACTCAGCCCACATTCAGCGACACCGGAAAGGCCCAAACAAGGCTTCTGTACAACTTTTTGAAGTCACAGAGCTCAATTAATAACTTAAGAAAAAAGTTAGATTATAGTGGAACCTAATTAAAAGCTGTCACGAGCAAAGAAATAATTCAACGGGTCCCACTTGTGCGTGTGTGCGTGTGTGTGAGAGAGAGAGACCCGTCAGTCGATGCTCGTAAATACATCTTTCAGCCATATACATTGTTGATGCTCAGTAAAAACTTATATAGTTGACACAATCATATAGAATATCATAACACACTTAACTTGCATACAAAAATTTCACGCAGGCGGCACAATCAGGATGGAAGCAGTGGATCGCTACGGGTAGGGCTATGTTGAAACCAACGAACTCGTACATAACGGTTCATCTTCTTTATCAATGATAGGGAAATATCTTGAATGTTGTGCAAAGAAAACAGACAGACAACACAATAAGTTCTGCTAGCACATTAAGTTGACGTACAACCCTTTCTAAAAAAAGTTCAGGTACAAAATTAGAACATATCACAATCAAATGTACTGGCACATCAGTGCTTCACACCCATAGCTCGGATTTAACTAGTAGTATCTGACAAGATTCAGTTGTTACCTCAAATTAGATCACATCCAGGCAGCCAACCCTGCCTATTCTCCAAAAGAACCAGTGGCCTCCGCCGCGCGATGGAGTAGGCCCTGTGCCATCCATCGTTCCGAGCAACACGGGGAAAGTCTGACGTTGACTCCTGTAATGGACGTCGTCGACAGACCCTGGCACCAGCGGCGGCGGCAGGACTTCGATTGATGGATTGACCACTTCTTCAACATGCACGAACACTCGATACAGGTACATCCCTAACGTGGTCCGCGGCAGCCTTGGTGGTGACGAATAGTACAACCCCGGTTCCTGCGCCAGTATCTCAACACCAATCACCTTCAGTATGGTGGACGGCTTCTTCATCCATGACATAACCGTCAGAGCCCAGCTGTCTGGAGGAACAAACATACTTACGAGTTCACCTCCAAGGTCGTTGATAAGCTCATTCATGGACTCGCTGTTCCAAGCATGTCGAGGCATGCCGTGGAAGGTAAGCTTTGTTAAAAACTCAAGCTCAGAGGGCACCGAGCCCCATCCTGGGTGCCACCAATCAAAGCTCACCAGCGCACCATCGCAGAACAAACGCCGGGAAGATTCGAACACACGACTGCAGTCGAAAGTTGTCCGGAACCTGACGAAGAAATCAGCCGGTGGCGGACAGACTTCGACGAGCAAGTCACTTATTTGGATGCCGTGCGCAATGCCAAGAGCTTTGACAAGGTCGTCCGGCGAGACGGGAGGCCGGTCGCCGTTGATGGTTACCATCAGCACTTTGCCGGCAAACTGGTCGTCAAGCGCCGCCATGCCACTGTTGAGCGACAGCACGCAGCGACCGAAGGCATGACGGACCTCAGGATCTCCAGCTCGGAGATTGATACGTCTCCAACGTATCTATAATTTATGAAGTATTCAAGTTATTATATTATCCATCTTGGATGTTTTATGGGCTTTACTATGCACTTTTATATTACTTTTGGGACTAACCTATTGACCCAGAGCTCAGTGCCAGTTTCTGTTTTTTCCCTTGTTTCAGTGTTTCGCAGAAAAGGAATATCAAACGGAGTCCAAACGGAATGAAACCTTCGGAAAAGTTATTTTTGGAAAGAAAGCAATACGGGAGACTTGGAGTGCACGTCAGGGGATCAATGAGGAGAGCATGAGGCAGGGGCACGCCCACCCCCTGGGCGCGCCCTCCACCCTCGTGGGCCCCTCGTGGCTCCCCTTACCGACTTCTTTCGCCTATATATCTCCATATACCCTAAAACCATCGGGGAACAGAATAGATCGGGAGTTCCGCCGCCGCAAGCCTCTGTAGCCACCAAAAACCAATCGGGACACTGTTCCGGCACCCTGCCGGAGGGGGGATCCCTCACCGGTGGCCATCTTCATCATCCCGACGCTCTCCATGATGAGGAGGGAGTAGTTCACCCTCGGGGCTGAGGGTATGTACCAGTAGCTATGTGTTTGATCTCTCTCTCTCTCTCTCTTGTGTTCTTGAGGTGATACGATTTTGATGTATCGTGAGCTTTGCTATTATAGTTGGATCCTATGATGTTTCTCCCCCTCTACTCTCTTGTAATGGATTTACTTTTCCCTTTTGAAGTTATCTTATCGGATTGAGTCTTTAATGATTTGAGAACACTTGATGTATGTCTTGCGTGGGATAACCGTGGTGACAATGGGTTATTCTATTGATTCACTTGATGTATGTTTTGGTGATCAACTTGCGGGTTCCGCCGATGAACCTATGCATAGGGGTTGGCACACGTCTTCGTCTTGACTCTCCGGTAGAAACTTTGGGGCACTCTTTGAGGTTCTATGTGTTGGTTGAATAGATGAATCTGAGATTGTGTGATGCATATCGTATAATCATATCCACGGATACTTGAGGTGGCATTGGAGTATCTAGGTGACATTAGGGTTTTGGTTGATGTGTGTCTTAAGGTGTTATTTTACTACGAACTCTAGGGCTGTTTGTGACACTTATAGGAATAGCCCAATGGATTGATCGGAAAGAATAACTTTGAGGTGGTTTCGTACCCTACCATAATCTCTTCGTTTGTTCTCCGCTATTAGTGACTTTGGAGTGACTCTTTGTTGCATGTTGAGGGATATTTATATGATCCAATTATGTTATTATTGTTGAGAGAACTTGCACTAGTGAAAGTATGAACCCTAGGCCTTGTTTCCTATCATTGCAATACCGTTTACGCTCACTTTTATCATTAGTTACCTTGCTGTTTATATATTTTCAGATTACGAAACCTTTATCTACCATCCATATTGCACTTGTATCACCATCTCTTCGCCGAACTAGTGCACCTATACAATTTACCATTGTATTGGGTGTGTTGGGGACACAAGAGACTCTTTGTTATTTGGTTGCAGAGTTGCTTGAGAGAGACTATCTTCAACCTATGCCTCCCACGGATTGATAAACCTTAGGTCATCCACTTGAGGGAAATTTGCTACTGTCCTACAAACCTCTGCACTTGGAGGCCCAAAAACGTCTACAAGAAGAAGGTTGCATAGTAGACATCAAGCTCTTTTCTGGCGCCATTGCCGGGGAGGCCAGGTAAGCGGCACTCACACCCCGTCAACTAAGCTCTTTTCTGGCGCCGTTGCCGGGGAGGTGAGTGCTTGAAGGTATATCTTTAGATCTTGCAATCGAATCTTTTAGTTTCTTGTTTTATCACTAGTTTATTTTATAAAAGAAAACTACAAAAAAATGGAATTGAGTTTACCTCATACGCTTCATCTTTTTAATATCTTTCGTGAGTATGATGGAAAGGAAATTGTGCCAAAGTGCTAGAAGAAGAAGTCTATAAAATGTTTGGCACTAAATATTTGAACGATGAGCATGATGGCAATGTTGTTAGTATGAATTCCTTGAATATCCATGATGCTAATGATATGCAAAGCCAGAAGCTTGGGGAAGCTATGTTTGATGAAGGTGATATTTTTTGTTCCCCAAGCTTTGATGAGCAAATTCACTATGATGAAAACATGCCTCCTATCTATGATGATCATTATTATGACACGTATGCTTTAAAGAATAATGATAACCATGAAACTTGTCATCTTTATCTTAATTTTCAATCATATGATAGTTATTTTGTTGAGTTTGCTCCCACTACTATTCAAGAGAAGAATTTTGCTTATGTGGAGAGTAGAGCAAATTCTATGCTTGTAGATCATGAAAAGAATGCTTTAGGTGCTGGTTATATTGTTGAATTCATTCATGATTCTACTGAAAATTATTATGAGGGAGGAATATATGCTTGTAGGAATTGCAATAATATCAAGTTTCCTCTCTATGTGCTTAAATTTTTAAAGTTATGCTTGTTTTGCCTTCCTATGCTAGTTGATTATTGTTCTCATAATTTGTTTGCTCACAAAATCCCTATGCATAGGAAGTGGGTTAGACTTAAATGTGCTAGTCATATTCTTCATGATGCTCTCTTTATGTTTCAATTCTTATCTTTTATGTGATCATCATTGAAATCATCATGCCCAGCTAGGGGCGTTAAACATTAGCGCTTGTTGGGAGGCAACCCAATTTTATTTTAGTTTCTTTCTTTTTGATTCTGTTTAGGAATAAATAATCCATCTAGATTCTGTTTAGATGTGGTTTTGTGTTTTAATTAGTGTGTGTGCAAAGTAGAACCTTTGGGAAGACTTGGGTGAAGTCTTTATGATCATGCAGTAAAAAACAGAAACTTTAGCGCTCACGAGATTAGATAAAATTTTTTACTGGAGAGTGCTATTTAGTTGATTCTTTTTGAAGATAATTACTAGACAAATTACTCAGGTCCACCAATTTATTTTAGAATTTTTGGAGTTCCAGAAGTATATGTTTGATACAGATTACTACAGACTGTTCTGTTTTTGACAGATTCTATTTTCTATGTGTTGTTTGCTTATTTTGATGAATCTATGAGTAATATCGGAGGGTATGAACCATAGAGAAGTTAGAATACATTAGATTACACCAACATGAATTAAGTATGAGTTCGATATAGTACCTTGAAGTGGTGTTTTGTTTTCTTTCGCTAACAGAGCTTACGAGTTTTCTGTTAAGTTTTGTGTTGTGAAGTTTTCAAGTTTTGGGTAAAGATTCGATGGACTATGGAATAAGGAGTGGCAAGAGCCTAATCTTGGGGATGCCCATGGCACCCCAAGATAATATTCAAGGATAACCAAGAGCCTAAGCTTGGGGATGCCCCGGATGGCATCCCCTCTTTCGTCTTCGTTCATCGGTAACTTTACATGGAGCTATATTTTTATTCACCACATGATATGTGTTTTGCTTGGAGCGTCATTTTATTTTGTTATTATTTGCTTGCTGTTACTTAGAATAATGTTTTGCATCTCTATTTTCAATAAAAATGTCAATGATAGCCTTTACCATGCTTATTTTGCAAGTATACATGTTGCTGTTTCAAAACAGAAAGTTTACCGCTGTTGCAAAAATTCCCTAGAAAAGTCAGTATGTGATAAAATGTTGAAACCTTTTCCATAATAAGCTCTGATAAATTTACTACAGTGGGAATTTTCTTTCATAATTTTTGGAGCTAGGGAAGTATGACGAATCTTGCATTCTTTTACCAACTGTACTGTTTTGGCAGATTGCTGTTATGTTTGCATTGTTTGCATATGTTTGCTCGTTTAATGATTCTATTTGAGGATAGGAGTATTAAATATGCAGAGGAATTTAGTATGCAATGTTGAATAATAATTTTAGTGATTTGTTACAGTATAGTATGATAAGGTTTTTGCATTGGTCTATACTAACTTATCTCACGAGTCCTTGTTGAGTTTTGTGTGGATGAAGCTTTTGAGATTTAGGGAGACCGTGATATGAGAGGAATTATGGAGACACAAAAGCTCAAGATTGGGGATGCCCAAGGCATCCCAAGATAATATTTCAAGAAGTCTCAAGCGTCTAAGCTTGGGGATGCCCTGGTTGGCATCCCACCTTTCTTCTTCGACAACTATCGGTTAGTATCGGTTGATCCTAAGTTTTTGCTTCTTCACGTGATGAGTGCAATCCTTGAAATGTCGTTTTATTTTGTTTTGCTTGCTGTTTGAATAATATCCCAAGATCTGAAATTATTAAATGAGAGAGAGTCTTCACAAAGCTACATAATTATTTAACTACTCATTAATCTTCACTTATATCTTTCTGGAGTAGTTTGTCATTTACTCGTGTGCTTCACTTATATCCTATGAGTAAATGGTTGAATGAATTGAATGTCATAAATCTGAAATTATATATGTTTCATATGCTTATCCCATGGGGAGTAATTCCTTCACATATAAGAAGTAGAGGTGGTAAATTTTTTGAAGGTTAGCAAACATTGTATTGGTCACTTGAACAATTCATGAAAGAATATTGAAGGAAGAGAGATTTCACATATAATATGAATCTTGGACATCTTCTATGATTGTGATCTCTATTAATTATTTTCAAACCTGAGCAAATTAGTTGAAGTTGGACAAGGAAGACAACATAATGAGTTATGCTTGGGTATATTTGTATAGAAGTTATATTGTTATGGATCCTCTAACATGTGGTGCTTGCTATTTAGAATCCTTTCCTAGCCAAAATATCTGTACTAAGCAGGAATACTGCTTGTGCATCCAAACTCCTTGAACCAAGTTTATTCCATGAGTGTCCACCATATCTACCTATATGCGGTATTTACCTGCCGTTCCAAGTAAATTTGCATGTGCCAAACTCTAAACCTTCAAATAATAATCTGTTTTGTATGCCCGAATCGCTCATGTAGCGACTAGGGGCTAGCAGTATCTTCCATGCTAGGTGGGTTATTCTCACGATGAGTGGACTCCGCTCATCATTCACGAGAAAATGGCTGGTAACTGGGATGCCCAGTCCCATGATCAAAAGATCGAAATCAAATCAAAAATAATTGCAAACAAAACTCCCCCAGCATTGATGTTAGTTGGAGGCACCCGTTGTTTTGGGCAAGCCATGGATTGATGATTGTTGGTGGAGGAGGAGTAAAAATCTTTACCTTTCTGTTTGGGAACTGCCTATAATGTATGTAGTATGGAAGATATTGGGAACTCTTGGTCGTTATGTTGACAATGAAAGCATACCTCTCAAAATTATTTTCATCTCTGTTTTTGCTTCGAGCTCTGGCACCTCTACAAATCCCTACTTCCCTCTGCGAAGGGCCTATCTTTTACTTTTATGCAAGAGTCAGTAGTATTCCTTCTCATTCCAATCTACTCTTTAGTTGGCAAGCATCATATGATGGAAAGATCTAAGCATATATGGCCATTCAAATATATTTGATCTTGAATTATTACTGTTGACATTACCCTTGAGGTAAAAGGCCGGGAGGCGAAATATTAAGCCCCTATCTTTCTCTGTGTTCGATGAATACTATTTGTTCTAAAAATATGCTTTGAGTGGTAGCAATCATGGAAGACTAAATGATAGTTGAGTATGTGGAGTTTGCTAAATCAAAGCTCTGACATGGACTCTTCCTGAAAATAAGATGAATTGTAATTGTTTGATGACTAATAACATAGTTTGTTAGTTTTCAAGAAAGTTTATGATCTATAATTTAACATGTGAATAGTTTGGATCATGCAAAGTTCTATGAGTTGAGCTACTGTTATGACATATAATGATGCTAGAAAAGGCGATTGAAATTATCATTGATCAAACTTGTGCACCTGCTAGCATTGACACTTCATAAATTATTTCTTTTATCATTTACCTACTCGAGGACGAGCAGGAATTAAGCTTGGGGATGCTGATACGTCTCCAACGTATCTATAATTTATGAAGTATTCATGCTATTATATTATCCATCTTGGATGTTTTATGGGCTTTACTATGCACTTTTATATTACTTTTGGGACTAACCTATTGACCCAGAGCCCAGTGCCAGTTTCTGTTTTTTCCCTTATTTCAGTGTTTCGCAGAAAAGGAATATCAAATGGAGTCCAAACAGAATGAAACCTTCGGAAAAGTTATTTTTGGAAAGAAAGCAATACAGGAGACTTGGAGTGCATGTCAGGGGATCAACGAGGAGAGCACCAGGCAGGGGGCGCGCCCACCCCCTGGGCGCGGCCTCCACCCTCGTGGGCCCCTCGTGGCTCCCCTTACCGACTTCTTTCGCCTATATATCTACATATACCCTAAAACCATCAGGGAACAGAATAGATCGGGAGTTCCGCCGCCGCAAGCCTCTGTAGCCACCAAAAACCAATCGGGACCCTGTTCCGGCACCCTGCCGGAGGGGTGGTTCCCTCACCGGTGGCCATCTTCATCATCCCGGCGCTCTCCATGACGAGGAGGGAGTAGTTCACCCTCGGGGCTGAGGGTATGTACCAGTAGCTATGTGTTTGATCTCTCTGTCTCTCTCGTGTTCTTGAGGTGATACGATCTTGATGTATCGCGAGCTTTGCTATTATAGTTGGATCCTATGATGTTTCTCCCCCTCTACTCTCTTGTAATGGATTGCGTTTTCCCTTTTGAAATTATCTTATCGGATTGAGTCTTTAATGATTTGAGAACACTTGATGTATGTCTTGCGTGGGATAACCGTGGTGACAATGGGTTATTCTGTTGATTCACTTGATTTATGTTTTGGTGATCAACTTGAGGGTTCCGCCCATGAACCTATGCATAGGGGTTGGCACACGTTTTCGTCTTGACTCTTCGGTAGAAACTTTGGGGCACTCTTTGAGGTTCTATGTGCTGTGTCGGAGTAATGGGCCACTGGTAGGCTAACCCGAGACCCAGAACCTTTCAGGACATCGGGGCAGGCTGCGCCCCTCAAGGCACCAAGACGAAGTGCCGCCTTCTGGTGGCCGGCTGGAGGAATAGCCGGCTGCCCGTAAACGGCGAGTTCCAAAGGCCAGCATCAAGACAAGCCGACTCCTGGTGGGCGGCTTCCAGAGAAGCCGGCCCCTAGCAGTCGGCCCGAGGCATCAACGACGCCTGCGCCCACATCAAGGAAGACAAGACAAGGAGTGGCTACAGAACAGCCCATCCCTCCCAAATCCCGGGATGGGCGTGGCCACAGTGCATCGTACCAGCAGAGATCTCCACCCGGCGCAGCACTGTTGCCACTCCACCCCTGGCGTCACCACAAGTAGGCGGAGCCCTGCTCCCACGACGGCCTGTCGGTACGGTCCAAGGACGACGGGCCCCACCAATCAGCGAGAGCCCGGAAGACTGCTAGAGCCCCACCAGTCGGACTCGAAGGAGGTCGGCCTCCACCAGTCGGCCTGCCCCTTCCTCGGGCCCCATGCGCCATTAACCAGACGAGACGCAGAGTGGCTACAGTAATCGCTCGCCAGGCGGCGGAGCTGTAGCCACGCCCTGCCATGCTGGTCATAGCATCACGGCAACAGTGATCAGCAGCGACAAGACCCGTGAGCGGCGGGGGCGGCCTGTCGGCCGAATACCAGACCAGTCGGCGAAGTCGGCAACCAGAGAGACTGACAGCCGGGTCCTACACCCGGCCGGATTACCATTGTACCCCTGGGGGGTAGGCCTATATAAACCCCCCAGGGCACCCATGCAAAGGATTCCAAACCTGTTAGAACTAGACCAACCCATAGAGGAAGGAGAGAGCTAGCCTTGCCTTCTCCTACCTCTAGCATACAGCTCGAGGAGCACCATTGTATTCACTTGTGCCTTAGTGATCATGCAGAGACCCCGCAGAGCAGGACTAGGGGTGTTATCTCCTAGGAGAGCCCCGAACCTGGGTAAAGTGCGCCGGCGTTCGTGTCTACGCCTTATCCCGCTTCAGGCACCAGCGATGTTCTACTCGCTCCCACCATGATAAGCCATCCATTGGCATATGTCGCACCCAACCCCCGACATTTGGCGCCCACCGTGGGGCGAGGTGCACCGTCGTCCGGAGACCTGTTCTGGACGGGAACCCTTTTCCTCCCTGGCGAGCGCAGCCAGCCCGGCACGCCAGACGGAGTCTGCGCCGACGCGCTGCACGGCGCGGAGGTCGCCTGCGCGGCGAGCTGCCTCGCCGACCTTGTTGGCGAGGTTCGCCTCTCCGACGAGCCAGCGTCCGATGCGGGCGATGATGGCCCCGAGAGCCGCCTCGTCAGCCTCCTCGATCAGCTCCACGTCGCCAACGAGCCTGCTGTAGACTTGGAGTCTGTTGGCTCCACCGACCCGATGCTTGTCGATTCCGACACTGCGTCGCTTGACGCGTTCCCCACCAACGTGGTGGTCTACGACGAGCCGCTTCCTCGCGCGGAGAGCGGCGAAAGCGCCGTCACGGAGGTGCTAGTCATCGGCCACAGCGAGCACTCCGGCGGAGGTGCTCATGACCCGCTCGATGCGGCACTTCAAGACCTGACGGCGTCCATCCCAGAAGACGTCGACGCTGAGATGCTGGAAGCACGCCGCATCCAGCTCGTCGAGGGCGCCAAGAAGCTGGCCAGCCTGAGACGCCTATCGGAGGCCTACTAGCGCGAGATGGACCGCGCTGTGGGCGGCACGCCGGCTCCCGATGGGCCCAGCCGCCTTGGCACGGTCCGGCAGCACGGCGTGGCCATCGCCAACCTGTTCGGGGCAGATCGCCCCGTCTATGCCCCGCCTGCGGAAAATATCTGAGCTGCCCAGGTGGCAGCAGAAGAGCTGGACAAGTTCGAGGGTGAAGAGCGTCGCCAGGTGGCCGAGCGCGTCCAGCGACTCCGCGACGCGGCTGCTGAGTAGCACGAGGCCGGTTGCCGCACTACCGGCAAAATGACGATCTGCCCCCCCCCCCCCCGCCGAGATCAAGGCGCGACATCTCGGACACCGACTAGTGGCGTCCGCGGAAGAAGAGACAAGGAGCCGGCTGCCAGCCGCAGCCGGACTCGCATCACCATTGAGCGTGACCAAGACGGCCGCCCGAGAGCAGTGGAACGACGGGATGACTGTCCGATTCCTCCCCCTCGCAGGGAAAGGCGCGTCTCCCCGCCGCCTGTTGAACACCCGACACTCGGCGACCGCCTTGGCCGCCGAGAGGGAGTTGGAGAGAACGATGCCTGCCACCGGATCGACCGTCTCCACCGATCCCTGGCGCTAGAAGAAGAATATGAGCTGGGTCCGCCTTATTTTGGCCCCCGCATTCGAGACGAGCCCTTCCCCAAAGGGTTCACGCTCCTGAGAGACACGCCCAAGTAGACCGGCTCCATGAAGCCGGAGGACTGGCTAGTCGACTACTCCACAGCCGTCAGCATCACGAACGACAACAAGCGCGTTGCTGTGAAGTACGTTCCGCTCATGCTCCAGGGCACGGCCCGGACATGGCTGAACAGCCTGAAGCCCCGCAGCATCAACAGCTGGGTCGACTTCACCGAAGCCTTCATCCGCAACTTCACCAGCACGTACAAGCGGCCGCCCAAACCTTGCCAGCTCTCCTTGTGCGTACAAGGCCCCAACGAGTCGACTCGCGACTACCTCACGCGCTGGGCCAAGCTCCGCAACTCTTGCGAAGGCGTGCACGAGGTGCGGGCCATTGAGTACTTCACCGCTGGGTGCCGAGAGGGCACCCTCCTCAAGCACCGACTTCTCTACGACGAGCCGGTGACCCTCGACAAGCTGCTGATCATAGCAGATAAATATGCCACGGCCGACTCCTCCATGAAGGCAGAAATCCAAGTTGATGCATCTGGCAAAGTGGCCCCTCAGGCTCCTCGGACCCCTGCTGGTGACACCAGTCGGCACCAGCAACCAAGTGACATCAAGCGCAATGCCATGCAGTCGGCTTCCACAAGCCGGCAGGTGGCGACAGTCGAAGACCAGCAGCCAGAAGGGCAGCCTCCATCCAAGCGCCAGAAGGGCGGCAAGCCCAATTGGCTGCCTGCTTTCTCGTATGAACAAACTCTTGACGCACCATGCTAGTTCCACAGTGGTGCAAAGCCATCCAACCACACCACTCGGAAATGCCATTGGCTCACCAGGATCGCCAAGGGAGACGACCTTCTGCCTCCTCCGCCTGCTGGGCAGCCGCCTCCTCCTCCCCCCAGCAGCCGGCGGTTCGACCAGTCGGAGCCATACAAGACGAGTACCCTGAAGAGCACGGAGCTTATGTCGTGTTCACCAGCGTGGCCGACGACAAGCACAGCAGACGACAACGACAGCAAGAAGTGAATGCAGTGGCATCAGAGACCCCCGAGTTCATGCATTGGTCCGAGAAGCCCATCAGCTGGAGCAGAGCCGACCACCCGGAAGTGATGCCCAATCCCGGTTCCTACGCCCTGGTTCTGGATGCCACTTTTGCCACAGATAGGCGAGCTGCTCGTTTTTCCTGAGTTCTGATAGATGGCGGTAGCAGCATCAACATCCTGTACAAGGATACCATGGAGAAGTTAGGAATCAAACAAAGGCAGCTTCAGTCCAGCCGGACCGTATTCCATGGCATAGTTCCTGGCCTTTCCTGCACACCAACCGGCAAGATCCAGATAGACGTCCTCTTCGGAGACAATGATCATTTCCGCTGAGAGCCAGTCTGGTTTGAGGTGGTGGACCTTGAAAGCCCATACCATGCACTACTTGGCCGGTCTGCTCTGGCCAAGTTCATGGCAGTCCCCCACTATGCTTACCTCAAGATGAAGATGCCGAGTTCCAAGGGAATTCTGACCATAGCAGGGGATTACAAGAAGTCGTCCGCTTGCGCAGCAGATAGCAGCCGGCTGGCCGAGTCCCTTGTGATCGCGGCTGAAAAGCGGCTCCTTGACCGAGTTGTGGCGATGGCAGGCAAGCAGCCGGAGATGTCACCCAACCCCAAGGAGTCGGAAGCCGAGGGCTCGTTCAAGCCAGCCAAGGAGACAAAGAGGATACCCTGGACCCGGAGCACCCGGAGAGGTACGCTGTCATAGGTGCAAACCTTGACAGCAAATAGGAAGGCGAGCTCGTCGATTTCCTCCGTGAGAATCGGGACATCTTTGCATGGTCACCTAAAGACATGCCGGGTGTTCCGACGGATTTCGCCGAGCACAAGTTACATGTCCGGTCTGATGCCAAGCCAGTCAGGCAGCCCTTGCGCCGCCTGTCAGAAGAGAAGAGAAGAGTCGTTGGAGAAGAGATAGCCCGGCTGCTGGCAGCCGGCTTCATCATGGAAGTGTTCTTTCCAGAGTGGCTGGCCAACCCAGTCCTTGTGCTGAAGAAAAACAAGCAGTGGCGCATGTGTATTGATTACACCAGCCTCAACAAAGCCTGCCCCAAAGACCCGTTTGCTTTGCCGAGAATTGACCAAGTGATAGACTCCACAGCCGGATGCGAGCTGTTGAGTTTCTTGGATGCATACTCAGGGTATCACCAGATCAAGCTGAACCCGGCCGACAGACTGAAGACCGCCTTCATCACACCATTTGGAGCCTTCTGCTACTTGACCATGACGTTCGGCTTGAGGAATGCCGGCGCCACGTTTCAACGTTGCATGCAGAAGTGCCTCCTCAAACAACTCGGCAGAAACGCCCACGTTTATGTGGACGATGTTGTGGTGAAGACGGAGAAGCGTGGAACGCTGCTAGAAGACCTCAAGGAGACCTTTGAGAACTTGCGCCGATTTCAAATCAAGCTCAACCCGGAGAAATGCGTCTTCGGAGTACCAGCCGGCCAGCTTCTTGGATTCCTGGTCTCAGAGCGCGGCATAGAGTGCAACCCTGTGAAGATCAAGGCCATCGAGAGGATGGAAGTGCCCACCCGACTGCTGGATGTGCAGAAGTTCACCGGCTGTTTGGCGTCCATCAGCCGTTTCATCAGTCGGCTGGGAGAGAAGGCTCTTCCCCTGTACCAGCTCATGAAGAAGACCACTTTTTTCGAGTGGAACGACAAGGCGGATGAAGCTTTTCTCCAGCTCAAAAAGATGTTGACTACTCCACCTGTCCTGGCGGCTCCGACTCCTAAGGAGCCCATGCTCCTCTACATCGCCGCCACCAGCCGAGTGGTCAGCACAGTCATAGTGGTAGAGCGCAAGGAGGAAGGCAAGGCACTACCAGTCCAGAGACCGGTGTATTACCTGAGTGAAGTGCTGTCAGCTTCCAAGCAAAACTACCCCCACTACCAGAAGATGTGCTACGGCGTGCACTTTGCCGCCAAGAAATTGAAGCCGTATTTTCAAGAGCACCCAATCACTGTGGTCTGCACAGCTCCACTGGCCGAGATCATTGGAAGCCGGGATGCTTCAGGCCGAGTGGCCAAATGGGCCATCGATTTGGCCCCCTACACCATCTACTACCAGCCTCGCACCGCCATCAAGTCACAAGCGCTGGCCGACTTCCTCGTCGACTGGGCCGAGACCCAGTACCTGCCGCCAGCGCCAGACTCCACCCATTGGCGGATGCATTTTGATGGTTCCAAGACGCGCACCGGTTTGGGAGCCGGCATCGTCCTCACCTCTCCCAAAGGCGACAAGCTCAGATATGTGCTGCAAATCCATTTTGCCGCCTCCAACAACGTCGCTGAATATGATGCACTCATTCACGGGCTCCGGCTTGCCAAAGAGCTCGGCATTCACCGGATCCTGTGCTATGGTGACTCTGACTTGGTGGTCCAGCAGTCGTCAGGCGACTGGGACGCCAAAGATGCAAACATGGCGAGCTACCGCTTCCTCATACAACAACTCAGTGGATATTTTGAAGGGTGCGAGTTTCTCCATGTGCCAAGAAATGACAATGAGCAAGCAGATGCCTTGGCACGAATCGGCTCCACCCGTCAAGCAATACCAACCGGCGTCGCCCTACAAAGCCTCCTCAAGCCGCCTGTCAAGCCATCATCAAAGTCAGATTCTATCTTCGTGCCGGCTCCTCCTGAAGCAGTTGGATCCGACTTGAGAGCTCCAGCAGCCGGCACGGTAATTCCGGCAGGCAGCCCGAGGGCCGCGGCAGTCGCACCCGGCCCCGGGACTTCAGAACCCGGCTCGAGGACTGCAGCGGTCAGCCCGAGGACTTCAGAGCCCGGCCCGGGGACTGCACCAATCGGCCCGGGGACTTCGTCAACTCAGCAAGCGGCAGCGGCAGCTGACTCCAACCCGCCACCTCCCGGCCCAACCGCCCTTGTGCAAGTAGCAGTCTTAATAGTCGAAGAAATCGCAGCACCTTCATGGGCCCATCCCATCCTCAACTTTCTGGTGAACAAAGAGCTACCGACTGATGAGATCTCGGCCCGGCAAGTGCAACGTCGGGCAGCAGCATACACCATAGTCAACAAAGAGCTTGTGAGGCGCAGTGTCACTGGTGTCTACCAGCACTGCGTGGAGCCGGAGTAAGGCCAAGCAATCCTCAAAGACATCCATCAAGGCGAATGTGGCCACCATGCGGCTTCAAGAGCACTTGTCGCCAAAGCTTTCCGCCATGGTTTTTTCTGGCTGGCTTCTCTAGAAGACGCCAAAGACTTGGTTCAGAAATGCAAAGGGTGCCAGAAGTTCCGTTCCAAGCCACATCAGCCGGCTTCTACACTCAAGACTATCCCCATTGCCTGACCCTTTGCTGTCTGGGGCCTGGACATGGTGGGACCATTCAAGACTGCACGAGGTGGCATGACTCATCTGCTTGTCCCAGTAGACAAGTTCACCAAGTGGATAGAAGCAAAACCAATCAAGAAGCTGAACGGTCCGACTGCTGTGACTTTCGTTTCCGACATCACCATCCGGTATGGCATACCACACAGCATCATCACCGACAATGGCACAAACTTTGCCAAAGGCGCCTTGGCCCGTTTCTGCGCGACGCAGGGCATCCGACTGGACCTAGCGTCCGTTGCCCATCCGCAGTCAAACGGCCAAGTAGAGCGAGCAAACGGCCTCATCTTGTCCGGCATCAAGCCCCGACTGGTCGAGCCTCTGGAGCGTTCGGCCGGCTGCTGGCTCGACGAGCTGCCAGCCGTCCTCTGGAGCCTGCGCACAACTCCGAACAAGTCAACCGGCTTCACGCCTTTCTTCCTCGTCTACGGTGCCGAAGCCGTCATCCCAACGGACATAGAATTCGACTCCCCTCGAGTCACCATGTACACCGAAGAGGAGGCAGAAGAAGCACGTCAAGACGGCGTCGATCTGCTGGAGGAGGGCCGGCTGTTGGCACTCAGCCGGTCCAGCATCTACCAGCAGAGCCTGCGCCGATACTACAATCGGAAGGTCAAGCCGAGATCTTTCCAAGAGGGAGACCTTGTGCTCCGGCTGATCCAGCGAACAGCCGGCCAGCACAAGCTCTCAGCGCCTTGGGAAGGCCCCTTCATCATCAGCAAAGTGTTGGGCAACGACTCCTACTACCTGATCGATGCCCAGAAGCCTCGAGCGCGCAAAAGGGACGACTCTGGCAAGGAGACAAAGCGGCCATGGAATGCAACTATCCTCCGAAGATTTTACAGTTAACGCAGTATGTACCACGCTACCTTTTTGTATTAAAGTACGAAGACTCCGGGTCCCCCGAGAAGAGCTCGGGGACTGCCCTCTTTTATCTATATGATAAGAATTATGCCTATGAATGTGTCATTTTCTTTATGCCGCTTGGTACCGGGTCCGACTAGTGACCCGGGGACTTGCCGCCTTGTACTATGAAATGCTTCCTGCAGCCGGACAAGTAATGTGTTGGCACTTAAGCCGTCTCCTGCCAGAAGCCGCAGCTCGCAGAGCGACTGTCTGGTGGGCAGGAGCAAGGTAGAAAGGGTGCCCACATGAAAAATGGCTAAGGACACAAAGCATGTGCATAGTTTAAGCCGGCTTCCCGCCTTCTACGACCGGCTGTTGAGTAGCCGGCCGACCGGCTTCTACTTAACTTGCTAAAATGTTCTAAAACGGCTAAGTACTTGCCTCACTGGAAGTAGTTAAGTGCTTGACCCAGCCGCAGTCCGCAGAGCGGCTGTTCGGCTGGCAAGACGGCAACCAAGGGAAGGTGGCAAAGGAAAAAGCCAAAGAGCAGCAAGCAAGAAAAGATAGAACTCGGAAAAATATTTACATAGCAAAGGCCCTTGGCCGATATTCAACAGAAGTTTGAGATACACCCCGCGGGTGGAATTGTGCAAAATTAACAAGTTCGTCAAGACTGATAGACAGGTAAAGCAAAGATAAACCGGCAACCTAGGGAGCGGCAGACGGGTTCGGTGGATCGGAGGAGTCGGTGGCGCCGGTTGGTGGAGCGGCCGGCTGGTCAGTCTCCGCTTGGTCGCCTCCAGTGGTAGCCGGCTCAGCTGGGCGTGGCTCGGTGCTGGAGGCGCGGTCGAGCTAAGGCTGGCCGTCCGCTCCGACCTCTGGCGCCTCCTCTTCGCCTTCCTCCTCTGCCTCGCCTTCTTCCTCGCCGCTGGAGTCGATCACCTCCGCCGAGTCCTCGGCGTCTTCCGGGTTCAGCCCGAACCATTCTGGTGGCGCCTCGGCACCGTCCTCAACCCGCTCCGAGACGAAGATGCTGGTGTCGGTGTACTCGGCGATTGACGCCGCACACTTGACGAGGTCATCTTCCATGACCGCCAACTCCTCCTGAGCCTCCAGCCGGAACGTGGCTAGCTGGGCTAGACTTAGCCCAGGGTACCACGCCTTGACGAATCCCAAGGCCCGGCGCGCTCCAGCCCGGGCCGAGGAGCCTTTCCAGGCCTCAAGATGGTCGGCCGCCTCCTCCAGCCAGTCGGCAGTCCAACTAGGAGTGCGCGGTGCCGGCATGTCCGGCCACAGGGCGGCGATCGCCTGGGCGCCGACACGCTGAAGCCGGTGCAGCATCCGGCGAGCCGGCCGAACACGGGCCTCGATGCTCAGGATATGCTCGCTAAGGGTTCGGGGGGCGTCGTTGGTGATTTGTGTGCCATCCGCCCTCCGTCCTTCACGGTCGGCTTCAATGGCCTGATTGGCGGCGTCCGAGTGACCAGGGAAGAAGTCTGCCAAGACAAAAAGCAAAGAGCCAAAGTTAGAGACGAGAAGCCGGCTCGACCAACAGCCGGCAGCTCAAAGAAGGAAAAAGAGGGAAGCTCACCATCAACTATGTCCTCGATCTCGTGAAAGCCAGAAGTCAGCATCGCCTCCTTGTCGGTCCAGGCGGAGCGTTCAGTCGCGAACTCAGCAAGGAGGCCGGTCTCCTTGTCCTCCGCCTCCTTCTGGGCTTTCTTGAGAAGCTCCGCCTGTTCCGCCAGTTGCGCGACAAGCCGGTCGCGCTCTTCAGCCAGCTTGCGGCGCTCCTCCTGGTTAGCGCGCAACGCAGTGTTGGCTTCGCCCAGCTGCTGCTGCAAGGTGGCGTTGGCCTCTGCGGAAGAAAAGAAGAAGGGAAGGCGTCAGTTGTCAACAGAGAAGAGGCAGAGTCGCCGGGGAGATCCGGCCCGACTGCTCAGCAGTCGGCCCGAATCTCGGGGACTACAGCCCGCGGGTGCGCCAGCGCGCCCCCACGGAGAAAGGAGTCATCAAAATCAACAGAAAGAAGAACAGTCGCCGGGGAGATCCGGCCCGACTGCTCAGCAGTGGGCCTGAATCTCGGGGACTACAGCCCGCGAGTGCTCCAGCGCCCCCGCAGGAAAAGGAAGAAGACTCACTTCGGCTCTCTGACAAGTCAGCAGCGCATTGATGCAGCTCCTGGACCTTGGAGTTGAAGGCGGCAGCACGAAGGTTATGATAATCCTGCAGGAAGGATATCAGCACTTAGAGCCTGCTAATTAAAGTTCCGAGCCACCTGCTCAGCAGCCGGCCCGGAACTCGGGGACTACACCCAGTGGGTGCGTTGACGCGCCCTCACGAAGCAGTACAAGAGTTAAAAACGAAGAAGCAAGAAGCATACCCGGATGGCCTCTCGCGATGCCAGATACGCCTTGTTTTAGTTCTTGATGGTGTCGGCTTCAGTGCGGAGTTTGGTTTGAACATCCAGCATCGCCTTGTTTGTTAGGGCCCGTCCCGCCAACCCGCACCCACCCAGTGGGCGCGGCGCTGGTCACCTCGGTGTCCGGGATCGAGGAGCTCGCGGCGCCAGTCTCCAGCGGGCATGGCGCCGAAGCCGCCTTTGCAAGTCGGCGACGCGTCGGTGTGCCGCCTCAAGAATCAGGCCCGTCGCCACCTCGTTTTCAGTTGGCGGCACCAGCGGGTCCGCCAGCTGCTCGCCTTGCACGCTCCCGGACGGCGGCGGTGGAGGCACAATCACGTCCGGCATAATGACGTCGCCGCCGTCCCTCTCCATGACCGGGTGCTCGTCGCCGGCCTCCCCAGTCTGCGCCACGAACTCCGGAGGTGGCGGCGCAGAGTTCAGGGGAGTGATGAAAATTGCCGACTGGTGGTGCGCGGCTTCTTCAGCCTACTTCTTCGTCGCGTTGGCGGCCTCGGCCTCTGCCAGTTTATTCAGGGCGGCGGCCTCCCCCTTCTCAGCCTCCGCCTTCTCCAGGCGGGCGGCTTCCTGTTCCTCGCGCGCTTCCTGCGCGTTCCGCTCCCTCGCCTCCCGGAGGTCGGCGGCCGGATCGATCCGCCGAGTGGTGGTGGAGGTTTCCGCCGACCCCACGATGGACGCGGCGGCCGATTTCTCGAGAGAGAGTGGAGCCCTAGATCAAGGGAATCAAAGTGAAGAAACTTAGACAAGATCAACAAGAAAAAATGAAGGTACGAGATAAAGGCCGAACTTACGCGGAAACCAGCTGCGGCTTCTTCACCTCCTTGCGGAAGCGGATGGCCTTTGCGGCCGCCTCGTCCCGCTTGGTCGCTGCGGCCGAGCCCTTGGGCTTCTTCGGCCGGCTGCCGAACAAGCTCGGCGCGGCCCTGCGCTTCTTCGCGCCGCCTTGGGCATCCGACACGGCAGACGAGCTCGCGCCCGGCTGATCGGCTCCTGGCTGGTGGCGTGGGGCGACTTCCCCCACGTCGTCATCAGGCCAGTCCTCGAGGCTGGCTTCGAGCCTCGAGCCGCCTGCTTCGCCGCCTCATCCCTCGGCGTCGTCCTCCAAGGCCGCCGCCCCCAAGTCGGGGTCGTCTACATCGCTCTCCGCTCGGTCGGGGAGGAATTGGTGCTCCGGCTCCGCGGCGCCGGCTGCTGGCTGGAGGAGGGGGCTCTGTTCAAAAGCCGATTGGTCAGGCTGGACAGGACGAACTCGGCAACAAAGATACAGAGAAAAAAGACAGATGACTTACCATAGGCGGGGGGTTGGTGCGTGAATACGGCTCCTTGCCAAACCGCCACTCCTCCGTGAGCTCGCAGTTCGCAAGATAGTTCACCATGAGAGCTACCTCTGCGTGAGGCATCTCCTTGGTGCACAGCTGACTCGGGTTCCGATGTCCGCTCATCTGGCAGATCATGTGAGGGCGGCTCTGGAGCGGGAGCACTCGGCGTGCCACGAAGGCGGATAGCAAGTCGGGCCCGGTCAGGCCCTCCGACTGTGTCAGCACTCGGAGCCGCGTGATAGCGGCGGCTCCAGAGGGCGACAGCGTCCTGGCCCGGTACGACCAGTTGGGCCGCCTCCCAGCCGGTGGGCCGGCTTCTTAAGCCGGCAAGTTGACCCAGTCGTCCTCCGCAAAGACGCTCATCACGTAGAAGTACGACCGCTGCCACATCTTCACCGACTTGATCAGCGGGATGGGAGGAAACGGATTTTCGGCCGCCGGCCTCCACACCGCCATGAACGCGCCGCATTGAGCCGGCACGCCCGCGACGAGGGTGCCGAGCTTGATGTAGAAGAACTCCCCCCAGAGCTCGATGGTGGGGAGGACGCCGAGGAAGCCTTCGCACAAGGTGACGAAGGCGGACAGCAGCACCACCGTGTTCGGAGTGAGGTGGTGCGGCTGGAGACCGTAGAACTCGAGGAAGGACTTGAAGAAGCTGCTCGCCGGCAGGCCGAGGCCGCACAGGCAGTGCGAGCGGAAGACGACCCGCTCGCCCTCCTCCGGCACCGGCGAGATCTCCCTCTTCGGCGCGAGGCGGACCTTCACGTAATCTTTGCCGGGCAGCCGCAGCGTCTGGCGGAGGGAATCGATGTGGTCGTCGTAAACTTCGGAGCCGTCCCATGCTCCGGAACGCGCCATGGGCGGCGTGGGATTGGAGGATGAGCTCATCGGAGATGACCACCGCAGCGCTCAGCGTGGCTTGGGGGCGCTACGGCAAGAGGAGGGAGGAGGAAAGAATGGGAAGGAGGGATGCCCGCGCTCCGCCGCTCCCCCTCCTCCCCCTACTTATAGGCCTACGGGCTGCGAAGCCGAGGGGGCGATCGTGGGATTTACTGCGCCCACGACCCCACGCCCCCACGTTTGTCGCGCGAGTTACTACGCGCAGAAACTCCACGGGAACCTCAACCGCCCACCTCGGCCACAGCGGATCCGCTCGCGTGCCGAGGCGTGGTAGTGGCGGGCCCCGCCAGTAGGCGCGTCCCATCGTGACATGGGTTGGCAGACTGGCCCGGCCGCTCGACGCCACGTGACATGCCCACAACGGGCGGCGGCCTAGAGGCTTAGCTAGCACGCCACTTGGTTACCGCCGATGCATTCGAAGTTTGGATAAGTCAGACTGGACAAGGCCGACTCCCACCAGTCGGCCCAACAAAAGTCGGACGAAGCTCCACCTTAAGCACTCGGAGAAAGAAACTGCTGAGGCTCCTCGGCTGCTCAGCCGCGGCACCTCACCAGCTTCGGGGACTACTGTTGGAGTAATGGGCCATGGGTAGGCTAACCCGAGACCCAGAACCTTTCAGGACATCGGGGCAGGCTGCGCCCCTTAAGGCACCAAGACGAAGTGCCGCTTCTGGTGGCCGGCTGGAGGAATAGTCGGCTGCCCGTAAATGGCGAGTTCCAAAGGCCGGCATCAAGACAAGCCGACTCCTGGTGGGCGGCTTCCAGAGAAGCCGGCCCCTAGCAGTCGGCCCGAGGCATCAACGACGCCTGCACCCCCATCAAGGAAGACAAGACAGGGAGTGGCTACAGAACAGCCCATCCATCTCAAATCCCGGGATGGGCATGGCCACAATGCATCATACGGGCGGAGATCTCCGCCTAGCGCGGCACTGTTGCCACTCCACCCCTGGCGTGACCACAAGCAGGCGGAGCCCTGCTCCCACGACGGCCTGTCGGTACGGCCCAAGGACGACGGGCCCCACCAATCAGCTAGAGCCCCGCCAGTCAGACTCGAAGGAGGTCGGCCTCCATCAGTCGGCCCGCCCCTTCCTCGGGCCCCATGCGCCATTAACCAGACGAGACGCAGAGTGGCTACAGTAATCGCCCGCCAGGCGGCGGAGCTGTAGCCACGCTTCCCTGACCGTGCCTGCATCATTAGCATCACGGCAACAGTGATCAGCCGCTAACAAGACCCGTGAGCGGCGGGGGCGGCCTGTCGGCCCCGTACCAGACCAGTCGACGGGGCCCACTAGGCGGCGGGCCCCACCAGACGGCCGAGAAGCCGGCAACCAGAGAGACTAACCGCCGGGTCCTCCACCCGGCCGGATTACCATTGTACCCCTGGGGGGTAGGCCTATATAAACCCCCCAGGGCACCCATGCAAAGGGTTCCAAACCTGTTAGAACTAGACCAACCCATAGAGGAAGGAGAGAGCTAGCCTTGCCTTCTCCTACCTCTAGCATACAGCTCGAGGAGCACCATTGTATTCACTTGTGCCTTAGTGATTATGCGGAGACCCCGCAGAGCAGGACTAGGGGTGTTATCTCCTAGGAGAGTCCCGAACCTGGGTAAAGTGCGCCGGCGTTCGTGTCTATGCCTTATCCCGCTTCCAGGCACCGGCGACGTTCTACTCGCTCCCACCATGATAAGCCATCCATTGGCATATGTCGCACCCAACCCCCGACATGTTGGTTGAGTAGATGAATCTGAGATTGTGTGATGCATATCGTATAATCATACCCATGGATACTTGAGATGACATTGGAGTATCTAGGTGACATTAGGGTTTTGGTTGATGTGTGTCTTAAGGTGTTATTTTACTACGAACTCTAGGGCTGTTTGTGACACTTATAGGAATAGCCCAATGGATTGATCGGAAAGAATAACTTTGAGGTGGTTTCGTACCCTACCATAATCTCTTCGTTTGTTCTCCGCTATTAGTGACTTTGGAGTGACTCTTTGTTGCATGTTGAGGGATATTTATACAATCCAATTATGTTATTATTGTTGAGAGAACTTGCACTAGTGAAAGTATGAACCCTAGGCCTTGTTTCCTATCATTGCAATACCGTTTACGCTCACTCTTATCATTAGTTACCTTGCTGTTTTTATATTTTCAGATTACAAAAACCTTTATCTACCATCCATATTGCACTTGTATCACCATCTCTTCGCCGAACTAGTGCACCTATACAATTTACCATTGTATTGGGTGTGTTGGGGACACAAGAGACTCTTTGTTATTTGGTTGCAGGGTTGCTTGAGAGAGACCATCTTCAACCTACGCCTCCCACGGATTGATAAACCTTAGGTCATCCACTTGAGGGAAATTTGCTATTGTCCTACAAACCTCTGCACTTGGAGGCCCAACAACGTCTACAAGAAGAAGGTTGCGTAGTAGACATCAGAGATCCGCGTTGACCGGTGACATGATAGTGAGCTTGAGTACAGGGAGTACAGGAGGGGGATTTGGGGGAACTGGAGTAGGAATCGAGATTCCAGAGGTGGTGGACGGGCGGGAGATTGGGGATGAAAAGGTAGCTTGAATTTCGAACACGCGCCAATATGCTCTCGGCGCGCAAGCGCACGAAAACACCGGTGGCGCCCACATGTCGGCCTAAGAGTCCTTATTCTTTCTTTTTGGAGAGCCCGGCCTTTTTTTAAGGATCTTTTGAGAGCCCGGCCTGAGAGTCATAATTGACCTGTTTGGCTTGCGTTACTACTCGGCCCATATTCAATGACACCTCACTGGCCCAAACAAGTGTACATCATCGAAAAGACACTGAGCTCAAATTATATAACTTGAAAAAAGGAGATACACTATGAACACTGGAGAATGGTGATGCCCTCATTTAGCCCACCAGTAGTTCGAGACAATAAACAGTTCGAAACAACGATATATACAACATTCAAACACTGACTAGTGACTACTACTAACATAAACAGCAAGACATGATAGTTCATAAGAAGTCTTGCTACACCACCAAAACTGTCACGACCGGATTTTTGGGATATAAATTCCCAGAAAAACGGCCTGTGCGCTCACCAGCCCCAGGATTACTGTTAGCTGATGAGGTACCAACTTGATACAAGAATTCCAAGCAAGGAACAAAAATATGTAGTACAAGACCATTTAGGCCTGGGAGTACAACACTTGGTTTCTAATGGTTGAGGGCGGAAGCGGTTGGAAACATCTGCGTCTATGGGACTCCATTTCCCACAAGAACAGCTGACCAGGATAACTCCTATCTTCGCGAGGCTGCAAACGTCAACATCGTAGGTTCCGAGGTTGTCACCGCGATGCTTAACTCCAAGCAAGGAATCTGGCCAAGACAATAGCCAGGGACAAGCCAGTTAGTACGTTTGAATGTACTCGCAAACATTAAGGACACGGGTATAATATATCAAACATACTCCAGGTTTAATAGATGATCATACATCCGTCACGAAAATATACGAGAAACCATGATGCACACATATGGATAAAAATATACCAAAATAAAATACTGGGTGCCAAACGAGTGTCTGAATGACTCCTCGAGCGGAAAATGCAGAATAGTAAACGAGTGTCTAAATGACTCCTCGAGCGGAAAGTGCAGAATAGTAAACGAGTGTCTGAATGACTCCTCGAGCGGACAATGCAGAAATAATAATACTGGTGCCAAACGAGTGTCTGAATGACTCCTCGAGCGGAAAATGCAGAAATAATAATACTGGTGCCAAACGAGTGTCTGAAGGACTCCTCGAGCGGAAAACGCAGAAATAATAATGCCGCAGTCGGGCGTCGGGGCGACACCACCTAAAGGGCTTATAAGAGAATAATCACAGTGAATATCCAGGAGGTAGAACCGTCCCAGGGATACTCAATAATATACATAAAATAAATGGTTAGTCCATAATAATAAAGATCGTAATCCAAAGGTGCCATAATCATAAACAATATTTAGTACAGTCGTTTCTCCATCCGAAAACCGATAATTCAGTCAAGTCGTATCTCCATCCGAATACCGTTACTGAGCTCTAGTTAAACCGTTCTCCATCCGAATACCATTACAGAGTTCTAGTTAAATCGTTCTCCATCCGAATACCGTTATCAAGATTTAACCCAGACTGTGGTCCTATACTCAAGAACATGACTATCCAACAGGGTATCCTCTGCAGAGGGAGTACCATTTTCCACGAGTAACGGGATTACTCAGTCCCTCGGGACTAATTCCGTCTACGGTCTTTTGATTGAAAACACGCCTGACTTGCACACACCAGCTTAACTCACCAGTGCCTGGAATCACCCACGACACCTGCCAAGCAAAACTCTAAGTGGGGAGGCTACAACCTCGACGTAGCATGGGATCACAAAATTTATACCGCGCGCAAACTGGGGAAGCTATCCCCTTCGGCTACAACCGAAAACACCCATGCCCCCGGACCGAATGACAGGCTTTAATCCGTGGCCACGGGACCTTCATCCCGGCCTCTCTGTACGGTGTGTGCTTTGGAAAGGGGTTGACAACCTACTGAACCATACCCTGTCCCCTGCAGGGACAAGTGGTGGTACCGACAAAGAAGGAAGCTATTGAACAAGACTCGGTCTACAACCGACTCAGGTGATCCAAGTATCCACCAACAATATTACCACTAGTGAAATAAATCACCACTCCTCGAGCCTCACCATGCTATGCCGGGCATACTCGTCACAACGAGGGATTAGGGACAAGCTCGTGTCTACCCAAGACCACGACTTTCCCGCTTCCTACCGGTGTGCAAGAGAAGCTCACGAGGGCGATCCAAATCCTCAGGGTATCCATTGCTGGCCACAAACAACTCCAAAGTGCACTCATGCACGAGACTACATCGATACATAAACTGTCACTTATACTCCAAGACAAAAGGTGCTGTGATCGTATCCAAACACCACAACAAATATTATGCCAGAGTTCAGAAATGCTTGCCTTCAAGAGTATGCAAAGGATGCACTTATTGGAAGCTTTCCTTTTCCTCCAAAAATCCTATTTTGCAAAATACACAAATACAAATATTTCAAACACAGTACCAAAACCTGTCTCAAATATTTTTGAAATAAATCTTAAAATAAACTAGATGAAATTTGGGAGAGGTAGGAAAAGAATCAACTCATTTGGAGTTTTATTTTAAAAGTTATAGCCAGTCAAAGTTTGGTCAAATCTGTTTTCACATAAAACCAGAAAAAAGGAAAACGCTTCAGCAGTAATACGCTTACGCAGCAGGGAAAACGCACTCGGGGTTTTGCGCCTCCACTTAAACAGAGAGAGGGCGCTGCGCGGGTCGCTGACAGTGGGTGCAGAGGGCCCACTGGTCAGGTTTGACCGTTCCTTCCCTCCTTCTCTTCTCTTCTGCCCGACGGGAGCGGGGCTCCGGCGATCGCCGGCGACGGACGGCGGCTCCTCGAGGGCATCTGCGGGCGGGGATGGAACGGCTAGACCGAGGCGGTCCTTTGGGTGGTTGAAGGGTCGTCGGAGGTGGAAGGAATCGCCGGCGGCGAGCTCCTCGGCGGGTGAAGGCTACGGTGGTGAAGTGACTATTGTGCTCCGGTGGTCTCCGATCGAGTTTGGGCAGCTGGGCAGCTCCGCAAGACTACGGGGAAGCTTCTGGTGGTGTTGGTTGGGGGAGAGGGTGGCCGGTTGCGACGAATCGCACCGGGGCTTGGCGGCGGCCGAGCTGGCCAGAGTTGAGGGAGACGGCCACCACAGGTTGATTCACTACGCGGGAAGCTCTACGAGGAGTGCCTGAAGTCGCGTGAGTGCTCGGAGGGGCTCGGGGACCCTTTATATAGCGCTCGAGGCAGGTTCCCGCGGTGGCAGAGGATAGGATCGCCGGCGACAGCCGTTAATGTAGGTGCAGGGCATCTTGGCGGCGATGAACGCGTTCCGACAAGCGGGGGATAAGCACGGCCTGTGCTCCGGGGCAGCTGTCGTGCGCTGGTGGCTTGGGCGGCGCCGTCCGCGGCGGAATCCACTGCCGACGCCGGCGTGCCGCCAAGGGCGCGGCCAGCGGCGCAGCAGGGTGCCAGAGTGATCGTGGAGCAGGGGGCGACTAGTGCGCGGCTCAGCGATGCAGAGGGACCAGGGTCGGGTCACGTCGAGCGCGGCAGTGCGGCGTGTCGGCGTAGTGCGCGCGCGTGCAAAACGTGCGCTCTGGGCGCGCCCAGAGCACGCACGGCAGGTGCTCGACGGAATGCCAGCGTGGTCTAGAGCGCGAGGGTGGAGCTGGCAAAGCACAGATCGAGGGTAGGGGTGGCTAGGCACTCTGTGGACAAGGTTGATAGGCCAGGGGTTCAAGTCCACAATGCAAACCAGAGAGCTTGCCAAAACTGACTGTGCACCCCAGGTGTTCGACAGAATGTCAAGTGCACTTAGGCAACTCTTGGAGTGGCCAAAGTCTCCAGATCAGTGCCTCCTTAGACACAGGAGATGGTGGTAGGGTCAGCTTGGCAAAAACAGAAAGTTGATAGTGCAAGTTTTGCAAAACTCCAGTTTTGGGCAGAAAGAAAAGGGGTTTAGAACATGCACTTCAAAATCCCCAATGAGCCCAATCTCCTGGACTTAAGAGTTTGGTAGGGAGGGCTACAAGTAGGAGAAAGCTCAGGGTCACCAGAGCAAGGAAAAATATGGTTGCAGTACAAATCACCAATTTGGACCAGAAAGCAAAAGAGGTTGATCCACTCAAATTTTCCAAAGAACATCATTGGGTTTTTGCTTGAAGATGAGTTGTATGCATCCACTGTCATCTCCAAACACTTGGAAGAATTTTTGAAGAAAAATTTAAATGGGTTGAAGTGCAAAAGTGCCTACTGGACCAGATTGGAAAAATTGGTGTAGAGCTCAAAGTCTCCAATGGCCAGAAGGTATCTTTGCATAAAAGTGATGTGGAAACATCACATGACATCCCCAAATTTTGGTGGAATTTTTAGAAGCATTTATCAAATAGTTGCAGTGCAAAAAGGGGCTCCAAATTTATGAAAGATCATTTTAAAAGAATAAAACTCATGAAAAATAATTATGCAAATTAATCCACTGATAAAGGGTTGATTTTATAAAGAGGGCACACAAGTCCAAAAATACTCTTTGAAGGTTTTCCCACTTTGAAGTAAAAATTCATCATAACAAAACGTTAAATCTTGACAAATGGAAAAGTTTTATTTCCTGGCAATATTTTAATAAACAAAATAAGGCCAAAAATTTTGGGTGTCACAACACTACCCCCCTTAAGAAAAATCTCGTCCTCGAGATTTGTTAAAAGTTGTAACGATGATGCGCGAATAAAAGGTCTATGCCGGGAAAATGTATATATACGCAGCAATAACTCGGGGAAAAGAAATATCCTTGAAAATATGTTGCGAGAGAAGAAATAATTAAAACAACACTAACAGCAGTAACACTGCTCACAAAACAGGAACTAAAGAAAGATCGGATCCGTCGCACGAGGATTTTACGAACATGCTGCAACACATAAATACAAGTACTGGACAATAAATACATCGGAGGCGTTTACAAAGAAAAGGGTAAAGCGACAGGGTCCTGAGAAAACGCCTCTGGCACTGGGGCACACTCCTCTTCTATCGGGGGAAGCGAGTTGACCAGACGATGAATGCGCCCTTCTTGGTCAGGCCTCAGTGGTCTGCCAATAGCGATCCGAGGATTTAAATCAGCGAGGCTCTGGAGATAACCCATTACTCGCTGAGTTAAACGCTCCTGGGCGATGACGTACTGGGCAAGGTTGGCCAGTACTGGATCTCTCTCAATGCGCCCACCGGGGAAAGATGCAACTTCTCCGGGTGCTGCACGGCTCGGAAAATAATAGTATCCTCGCTCGCTGGCATAGGGTACTGCGAATCGAAGACGAGTGAGCGCCTCGTACGCGGCAGCTTCTATGGCCATCTGCGGAGTCGGCATGGATTTCCCCACGAAGGAGACTTCCGTTGGATCTTGGTTTGGGTAGGCGGGAGGGATGTGCACCACTGCCCAATATTTCGAGGTGGACGGGGTGATCCTCGATTTGAGCAACTCGTACTGGGGTGGACGGGTGGCGCTCATAGTACTGCAGGTAAAGTCCCACAATAATTTGACAAAACTGCCGGGGGTTGCGTCTGGGGTTCTCAGATAAAAGCTGGGGGTCGACATGGCAGGGAAAGGCTGTGAGTGCTGCGCACAAAGGTGAGGGGTGCTCGGCAAGGTCAGTAAGTGGCCTTTATATAGCACCCGGGGCTGGGACATCTACCAGGGTAAAAAGGCGACTGGCTGACGATCCTGTACTCGGGTCAAAGCCACAGATATACACGTCACATAAATGGGACGCATTACTGTGGGAGCCGACGGGGTTGGTCTTGGTAGCTGTGCCCGAGAAATAAAAATGCAATTGTACGCCAACGTACACATGCATAGCTACGACTCCAAGAAAATAAGAGCGCTCAAACCGACAGCATGCAACAAAAGCGATACAAGGCCACACATTACAAAGCGTAGAAAAACTAAGGCTCGATACAACTTTGAGCGACTTAGTCTACTTTGTTAATGTCTAAGTGGGCTGGCCTTGCGGACACCGATGCTTCTCCACGGTTCTCACCGTCGGGATTTGCTGGTTGAGGCTGAGGTGCTGCAGGGTCGGGGAGATGGTGATGACCATCCCGGGGGTTGTTGGCCCAAATCCCGTTGGAATGAGTTTCCAAAAGGCGACGAAGCGCTTCTGGGGTCACCAAAGTGCTCTGGTTGATGGTTGGCGCAGACCTCAAGGGATCGATCGGGTGTCCGAACAGCACGACTGGGTTGTCGGTGTCGGGCTCCGCTTCTCTCCTCGCCGGGGCTCGGCGAACCAGCTCTCCACGAGCTGCGATCAGATCCAGAGTGACCTGGTCGAACAGTTGCTCTAGTGCGCTTACATAGCGCACCAGATGCAACAGCGCAGGATCCGTCTCGTGGTCTCCGTCGGCAACTTGGGGCGGCCTACCATACCCATCGCGACTGGGGTAGTAGTAGAATGAGCGACAGTTAACTCCGGGCGTCAAGTGCCGGAGTTGAACTATAGCTTCTCGGGCTGCCAGTTGGATGGCTTGTGGCTCAAAGGAAGTTGTCCTTCCAGTGAACCTGTAGGGGCGTTCTGGCGACAGACCCCTACCGTAGATGTGCACAGTGGCCCAGTACTGACGGCTTTCACCGTACATGGGTCCTTGGTACACAACATACTCAGGAGGTTCTTCTAACGCGTAGGCACGGCGGGTGAGGTTTGCGAGCACGGTCACAAAACCTCCAAGGTTGGTCGCTGTGGTCTCATTGTGAACAATGGGGCCAGGCATCGTGGCTGGGTTTGGGGGAAAGAGGCTATGCTGTGCCGTGGCTAGCGGGCCCTTTTTATAGGAAAAGGGGGCGGAGTCTTCCTCCGCACGCTTGCGATAGAGACGGGTTGGACGTCGGTCACTGGCGCGTGATCGACGGGCTAGGTTGATAGGTTGGGCACCGTCCGCCGAAAAGGCGTCGGGTCACTGTGGAGCTACCTTACGCGGGAAGCTTGACCGGGGTCAAGCTAAGGTCTGATGGTTTGGGATAACCTGGGTTTATTGACCTGGCTAAGATAGGATTAGCCAATGGTCAGCCTGGCTCTGATACCAAGTCTGTCACGACCGGATTTTTGGGATATAAATTCCCAGAAAAACGGCCTGTGCGCTCACCAGCCCCAGGATTACTGTTAGCTGATGAGGTACCAACTTGATACAAGAATTCCAAGCAAGGAACAAAAATATGTAGTACAAGACCATTTAGGCCTGGGAGTACAACACTTGGTTTCTAATGGTTGAGGGCGGAAGCGGTTGGAAACATCTGCGTCTATGGGACTCCATTTCCCACAAGAACAGCTGACCAGGATAACTCCTATCTTCGCGAGGCTGCAAACGTCAACAGCGTAGGTTCCGAGGTTGTCACCGCGATGCTTAACTCCAAGCAAGGAATCTGGCCAAGACAATAGCCAGGGACAAGCCAGTGAGTATGTTTGAATGTACTCGCAAACATTAAGGACACGGGTATAATATATCAAACATACTCCAGGTTTAATAGATGATCATACATCCGTCACGAAAATATACGAGAAACCATGATGCACACATATGGATAAAAATATACCAAAATAAAATACTGGGTGCCAAACGAGTCTCTGAATGACTCCTCGAGCGGAAAATGCAGAATAGTAATGCTGGTGCCAAACGAGTGTCTGAATGACTCCTCGAGCGGAAAATGCAGAATAGTAAACGAGTGTCTGAATGACTCCTCGAGCGGAAAGTGCAGAATAGTAAACGAGTGTCTGAATGACTCCTCGAGCGGACAATGCAGAAATAATAATACTGGTGCCAAACGAGTGTCTGAATGACTCCTCGAGCGGAAAATGCAGAAATAATAATACTGGTGCCAAACGAGTGTCTGAAGGACTCCTCGAGCGGAAAACGCAGAAATAATAATGCCGCAGTCGGGCGTCGGGGCGACACCACCTAAAGGGCTTATAAGAGAATAATCACAGTGAATATCCAGGAGGTAGAACCGTCCCAGGGATACTCAATAATATACATAAAATAAATGGTTAGTCCATAATAATAAAGATCGTAATCCAAAGGTGCCATAATCATAAACAATATTTAGTACAGTCGTTTCTCCATCCGAAAACCGATAATTCAGTCAAGTCGTATCTCCATCCGAATACCGTTACTGAGCTCTAGTTAAACCGTTCTCCATCCGAATACCATTACAGAGTTCTAGTTAAATCGTTCTCCATTCGAATACCGTTATCAAAATTTAACCCAGACTGTGGTCCTATACTCAAGAACATGGCTATCCAACAGGGTATCCTCTGCAGAGGGAGTACCATTTTCCACGAGTAACGGGATTACTCAGTCCCTCGGGACTAATTCCGTCTACGGTCTTTTGATTGAAAACACGCCTGACCTGCACACACCAGCTTAACTCACCAGTGCCTGGAATCACCCACGACACCTGCCAAGCAAAACTCTAAGTGGGGAGGCTACAACCTCGACGTAGCATGGGATCACAAAATTTATACCGCACGCAAACTGGGGAAGCTATCCCCTTCGGCTACAACCGAAAACACCCATGCCCCCGGACCGAATGACAGGCTTTAATCCGTGGCCACGGGACCTTCATCCCGGCCTCTCTGTACGGTGTGTGCTTTGGAAAGGGGTTGACAACCTAATGAACCATACCCTGTCCCCTGCAGGGACAAGTGGTGGTACCGACAAAGAAGGAAGCTATTGAACAAGACTCGGTCTACAACCGACTCAGGTGATCCAAGTATCCACCAACAATATTACCACTAGTGAAATAAATCACCACTCCTCGAGCCTCACCATGCTATGCCGGGCATACTCGTAACAACGAGGGATTAGGGACAAGCTCGTGTCTACCCAAGACCACGACTTTCCCGCTTCCTACCGGTGTGCAAGAGAAGCTCACGAGGGCGATCCAAATCCTCAGGGTATCCATTGCTGCCACAAACAACTCCAAAGTGCACTCATGCACGAGACTACATCGATACATAAACTGTCACTTATACTCCAAGACAAAAGGTGCTGTGATCGTATCCAAACACCACAACAAATATTATGCCAGAGTTCAGAAATGCTTGCCTTCAAGAGTATGCAAAGGATGCACTTATTGGAAGCTTTCCTTTTCCTCCAAAAATCCTATTTTGCAAAATACACAAATACAAATATTTCAAACACAGTACCAAAACCTGTCTCAAATATTTTTGAAATAAATCTTAAAATAAACTAGATGAAATTTGAGAGAGGTAGGAAAAGAATCAACTCATTTGGAGTTTTATTTTAAAAGTTATAGCCAGTCAAAGTTTGGTCAAATCTGTTTTCAAATAAAACCAGAAAAAAGGAAAACGCTTCAGCAGTAATACGCTTACGCAGCAGGGAAAACGCACTCGGGGTTTTGCGCCTCCACTTAAACAGAGAGAGGGTGCTGCGCGGGTCGCTGACAGTGGGTGCAGAGGGCCCACTGGTCAGGTTTGACCGTTCCTTCCCTCCTTCTCTTCTCTTCTGCCCGATGGGAGCGGGGCTCCGGCGATCGCCGGCGACGGACGGCGGCTCCTCGAGGGCATCTGCGGGCGGGGATGGAACGGCTAGACCAAGGCGGTCCTTTGGGTGGTTGAAGGGTCGTCGGAGGTGGAAGGAATCGCCGGCGGCGAGCTCCTCGGCGGGTGAAGGCTACGGTGGTGAAGTGACTATTGTGCTCCGGTGGTCTCCGATCGAGTTTGGGCAGCTGGGCAGCTCCGCAATACTACGGGGAAGCTTCTGGTGGTGCTGGTTGGGCGAGAGGGTGGCCGGTTGCGACGAATCGCACCGGGGCTTGGCGGCGGCCGAGCTGGCCGGAGTTGAGGGAGACGGCCACCACAGGTCGATTCACTACGCGGGAAGCTCTACGAGGAGTGCCTGAAGTCGCGTGAGTGCTCGGAGGGGCTCGGGGACCCTTTATATAGCGCTCGAGGCAGGTTCCCGCGGTGGCAGAGGATAGGATCGCCGGCGACAGCCGTTGCTGTAGGTGCAGGGCATCTTGGCGGCGACGAACGCGTTCTGACGAGCGGGGGATAAGCACGGCCTGTGCTCCGGGGCAGCTGTCGTGCGCTGGTGGCTTGGGCGGCGCCGTCCGCGGCGGAATCCACTGCCGACGCCGGCGTGCCGCCAAGGGCGCGGCCAGCGGCGCAACAGGGTGCCAGAGTGATCGTGGAGAAGGGGGCGACTAGTGCGCGGCTCAGCGATGCAGAGGGACCAGGGTCGGGTCACGTCGAGCGCGGCAGTGCGACGTGTCGGCATAGTGCGCGCGCGTGCAAAACGTGCGCTCTGGGCGCGCCCAGAGCATGCACGACAGGTGCTCGACGGAATGCCAGCGTGGTCTAGAGCGCGAGGGTAGAGCTGGCAAAGCACAGATCGAGGGTAGGGGTGGCTAGGCACTCTGTGGACAAGGTTGATAGGCCAGGGGTTCAAGTCCACAATGCAAACCAGAAGCTTGCCAAAACTGACTGTGCACCCCAGGTGTTCGACAGAATGTCAAGTGCACTTAGGCAACTCTTGGAGTGGCCAAAGTCTCCAGATCAGTGCCTCCTTAGACACAGGAGATGGTGGTAGGGTCAGCTTGGCAAAAACAGAAAGTTGATAGTGCAAGTTTTGCAAAACTCCAGTTTTGGGCAGAAAGAAAAGGGGTTTAGAACATGCACTTCAAAATCCCCAATGAGCCCAATCTCCTGGACTTAAGAGTTTGGTAGGGAGGGCTACAAGTAGGAGAAAGCTCAAGGTCACCAGAGCAAGGAAAAATATGGTTGCAGTACAAATCACCAATTTGGACCAGAAAGCAAAAGAGGTTGATCCACTCAAATTTTCCAAAGAACATCATTGGGTTTTTGCTTGAAGATGAGTTGTATGCATCCACTGTCATCTCCAAATACTTGGAAGAATTTTTGAAGAAAAATTTAAATGGGTTGCAGTGCAAAAGTGCCTACTGGACCAGATTGGAAAAATTGGTGTAGAGCTCAAACTCTCCAATGGCCAGAAGGTATCTTTGCATAAAAGTGATGTGGAAACATCACATGACATCCCCAAATTTTGGTGGAATTTTTAGAAGCATTTATCAAATAGTTGCAGTGCAAAAAGGGGCTCCAAATTTATGAAAGATCATTTTAAAAGAATAAAACTCATGAAAAATAATTATGCAAATTAATCCACTGATAAAGGGTTGATTTTATAAAGAGGGCACACAAGTCCAAAAATACTCTTTGAAGGTTTTCCCACTTTGAAGTAAAAATTCATCATAACAAAACGTTAAATCTTGACAAATGGAAAAGTTTTATTTCCTGGCAATATTTTAATAAAAAAAATAAGGCCAAAAAATTTGGGTGTCACAAAAACGCACCCATCTGCAGCGCTCAGACTCTCGTGATCTAGACGAGAATTACATTCTAAATAGAGCCAAGTATTACATAGTAAGAGTGACATAGACGAGGATGACCAAACGACAAGGAATATGCATAACAAAAGAAAGAACTACCCATCCAGAACAAGCAGCAAAGACAACAAAGTCATTCGAAAAGATGATCCAACACCATCATAATTTGCAGCCCCGCTTCAGCGACCAATGATCCGGAGACAACAGTACTCCACCCTTTCGACGCAACAGCCCAATTACCTATCAACCTGAAGGCTTGAACCACATCACTACCTGTCGTAATTGAGACATCCAAGGATCAAAGTTAATCCGGATGCCTTTGTCATTCTCACCTTCTTTTGGCTGCAGGTTGTATCATTGACAATCAGGGGAGTTTGCTCCCGAACTCCTAGGGCTCGCTGTGTAGACACAGTTTTCCATAGCAAACAGAGCCTCTCTGCCATCAAGGTCCTTGCCAACGGTGATCTCCTAGTTAATTGGATAATTTAGTCCGAGAAACAGGGAGTGTAAACCAAGGCTGTTTACCCGCCTCCAACTAAAATATCCTGAAGGCCGCAACAAGCTGGTATCCTGCTCATAGACGTAACAACCACCGTCCGCATACTCACTGTTGGGGATATTACCACTGGGCGTAAACCGGCTAGGAGAGGCCGGGTTAACCCCATCAGTAGTTCATTATATCTGAAGCCCATGAAGGCAGACGGTGACGCTTTATGAAGGCCCAGGGCCCAAAACTGGGTTCAGGCCTGTAGACATAAACCGGTATTCATAGGTAAACTAGTGTTGTAAGATAGAAAGAGCGGAGACCGAGCCAGACACGTTTATGAGCCGGCCTCGGGATTCTGTAAACCGACGAGCGTCAACCCATGTATATAAGGGGACGACCCGGCGGCGGTTCATGGACAACAGACAACAACTCGAGACTCAGGCAAAAGCGTATTCGCTCCCTGGTCATCGAAACCCCAGCAATTCCATCACGACTAGACATAGGCTTTTACCTTCATCATAAGGGGACGAACTAGTATAAAACTCTCTTGCGTCCCTTGTCCGCTTTAACCCCTTTAAGCTAACCCGTAGCGATGGCTCCACGACTAAGTCCTTTCTCTAGGACATCTATTGTGACAAAACCACGACAGCTGGCACCCACCGTGGGGCTATCGCACGATGGTTTCAAGTTCTTGGAGGCCAACTTCGAAGGACTCAAGGGTTACGCTGTGGGCCGGATGACCAAGAGTCGTCGCGGCAAGCTCTACATCGACGATGTAGGCTGGGGCCCCGAGGCCGGCTCAATCGAGTACGGGTACCGGGTCCCCTTTGGTGGCATACACGTTTTCATTGGCAAGATCGGCGAACCGGGCCCTGAGCCGGACATCTGCACCGACCTCGTCGAAACGGCTCAACGTGCGAGATCTGCCCGGGTCAAGCCTGTCATGAAGCGTACCTTCGTGGGACTCATCCATGGAGGGGAATCTGAGGATAGATCGGAATCTGGTGGTGAAACCGTCATTTATTCTCGCGATGAATCATCGACCGGAGAGACCGAGTCATTATATCAGTTACAAGATGGCCGGATTGGGGGCTGTTCTGATGGCGACAGTATTCCGGGCCCCTTTGATCTGCCAAACCGGGTTGCGATCTTCATGGCCGGTACGCAACCGGCGCTCCACTCTTCGACCGCAGCAGTGATGATTTCGGGATCGGCAGCAGCAACAGCGGCCGGGGCGGGAGGCCCTGTGCGACCGCCAGCTCAGGTTCTATCTGATTTGTTTGACGCGTTGGCAACGCTGATGGCGGAGGTTAACCCGGCGGATCAGGAGGCACACAATGCGGAAATCGCGAAAGTGAAAGATCAGATCACCCAGGCCAAAGCCGACTTGGCAGCTGAGGATACCAGGATGGCCACGGAATGGGCCGCTTTGGATGCACAGGCTTACCGGCTTATGCTGGATCAGAGTGCGTCGAACAAAGTCCTGAAGAGGAGGTACCGATCTCGCCTGCTGCCGGTTTATGATGCCAGAAACCTCTTTAACACCCCAGGAGCGGGGACCAGTAATCCGCCGGTGGTAAACCAGGTGGAGGCACCTGGAGCAGGGGCGCCGGTTCAGCCACGTTTGGTGGATCCGCCTCGTCAGAACAACATTGTAACACCGCATGTCCCCATGCTAGCGGGTCATTACTCTAACCCGATGGACAACATTGTCGCTGTCGCTTCACGGCTGCCGGCCATCCCGATCGAAGGTGATTCTCCGGCGGCGGTCGAGACGCGTCGGGTTAAGGAGCTTCTTCAGACAGCCTTGGTTCAACAGGAGGCTTATTCATATAGTCGCGATCGGATTCATTCCACTCCCCGTCCAAGCCGGAGTTACAGCAGGCGTATGGATGAACCGGCAGTGTCAAGCAACGCGCGGAACCGTGATCCGCCCCGTGGCACTAACCCGGCGGGTGGTGCTGGTGATGCTCAGGAAGTGGTGGACCGGTCTCGGGCACGCAGAGAGGCCGAGTTACCTGCGCAGCATGAAGCCCGTCAGCTTACTCCGGTTCGTCCAACCACATTAGTGGAACCAGGAGTTACTTCTAGTTCTTTGGGAGTGACGTGTCTCGTCCCAGCGTTGCGCAATGTACGCCTGCCCAAGGATTTCAAGGGCCCGCGCAAGGTGCCGAATTACACCGCCAATTTATCCCCTGAGGCATGGGTCGAAAGCTATGAGATGGCCATGGAGATCCTGGATGTGGATGATGCGGCATGTGCGAAATACTTCACCATGAGGCTAGAAGGGACGACCCGCACATGGCTAAAGAGCTTACCGGCTAATTCTATCAGGTCATGGGCCGAGTTGAGAGCCCGGTTTATCCAGAATTTCAAGGATACATGCAAGCAGCCCATGTCAATTGTGGACTTAGCTGCCTGTGTCCAGGAGGAAGGAGAATCAACAACCCGTTGGGTGCGCCGGGTTTCGGAGATTTTGCATTCATCGGACCGCATCAACGCTGATACCGCAGTTTTAACATTGGAAGGCAATTGCCGGTTTGAACCCCTGAAGTTGAAGTTGGGACGGCTCAAACGTCATTGTAATGACATGGGAACCCTCATGGCTGCCCTGGTGAAGTATGCCGACTCTGATAGTACCAAGGATCCCGAGTCTAACGATGATAAGACAGGGAAGGGAAAAAAGAGCGGCAACGCCAAGGGGCAGCACCACAACCCGGCGGGTCATGGAAACGGCGGCAAGCGTAAAGCGGACCACGGTTTAGACTTTGTGGCTAATACCAATACACATGACAAGGGCCAGCGGCGTAAGAGATAAAACGCCCCAGCGCAGCGGAGGGCCAAGTCCTAACCCGGACCGTTTGTCTTATCTGTTGAATCAGCCCTGTCCAAAGCATGGTACGAAGGAGAACCCGTCCACGCACCTCTGGAAGGATTGTTACATCATGCAAGAGTTCAAAAATTCTGGTTCTTTCCGGTATGATCATGGGCCAGGAGGCGGTTCGGGCCCCGGGTCTCATTGGCCGGGTTATGGCGGAGGAAATTCCGGTTCAGGCTTCCACGATAATCAGGGTGGACATAACAACCAAGGTAATCAGGGCAACCAAGGTGGCTATAATCATCAGGGCAATCAGCAGCAACAGCAGCAGTCAGGTTATCAGAGCAACCCAAAGCAATTGCATAGTGGGCAGTATCATGTCTTCACCACTAGCCTGGACAAGCGTGATCAGAAGCTTCATAAAAGGGCAGTGAATTCCGTTGAACCAGCGGTGCCCCGTTATTTGCGTTGGTCTGAGCAGCCAATCGTGTGGAGTAGAGAAGATCATCCGCCCCGGGTTGATAATCCGGGTCATTTGGCGTTGGTGGTGGCACCTCTGGTGGAAGGTTATAAGTTCACCAAGGTACTCATGGATGGAGGGAGAAGTATCAATATCCTTTATTATGAAACTTTCCGTCGCATGGGGTTAACAGATAAAAATCTTAAACCGTCCAGTACGATGTTCCATCGCGTGGTGCCTGGTAAGTCGGCATATCCTGTTGGTAAAATAGCTCTGGAAGTGGCTTTTGGAGATGAGCATGACTCGAGATCAGAAACCTTGACCTTTGAAGTGGTGAAAATCAGAAGCTCGTATCATGCCCTGTTTGGACGGCCAGCTTATGCTAAGTTTATGGCTCGGCCTTGTTATGTCTATCTGCAGCTCAAGATGCCGGGTCACAAGGGAACTATAACCGTGCATGGGAGCCGCAAGATCGCTCTGGAGTGTGAAGAAGGTGATGCGACTTATGCTGAGTCGGTTTGTGCAACAGAAGAGTTGAAGTTTTACAAAGACAATGTTGATCCGACAGATATGACTTCATTGAAGAAACCAACTACAGAGCATGATCCGGCCCTGAAGTTTAAATCGGCTGATGAGACTAAGCTTGTTGACTTCGTGCCTGGCGATTCGTCCAAGCAGTTTAGCATCAGCGCTAACTTGGATCCGAAATAGGAAAGCGCGCTCATCGAGTTCATCCGTGAGAATCGGGACATCTTTGCGTGGAAGCCTTCTGACATGCCAGGTGTACCGAGAGAACTCGCTGAGCACACTCTCAATGTTGATCCCAAGTATAAACCGGTCAAGCAGTTTCTCCGCCGGTTCAATGAAGAAAGACGCAAGGCTATTGGAGAAGAAGTAGCCAGGCTCTTGGCGGCTGGATTTATCGTTGAAGTATTCCATCCTGAGTGGTTGGCTAATCCGGTGCTGGTCCTCAAGAAGAACGGCACTTGGCGTATGTGTGTGGACTACACAGATCTCAACAAAGCTTGTCCAGCAAATCCTTTTGCCCTCCCCGTATTGATCAAATTATTGATGCTACGGCGGGTTGCGAGCGTTTAAGCTTTTTGGATGCATATTCTGGTTATCATCGGATCAAAATGGCAGTTAAGGACCAGGAGAAGACAGCCTTCATAACTCCCTTTGGAGCCTTCTGCTATGTGTCCATGCCCTTTGGGCTCAAGAGTGCCCAAGCGACTTATCAACGTGTGTGCAGAATTGTCTTCATAAACAGATCGGCTGTAATGTTCACGCCTATGTGGATGATATTGTGGTGAAATCAAGGAAGAAGGAGACATTGATTGATGACTTGAAAGAAACCTTCGATAACCTGTGGGTTTACAAAATGATGCTTAATCCAGCCAAGTGCGTCTTTGGTGTACCTGCAGGCAAGCTCTTGGGCTTTTTGGTGTCTAACAGGGGCATTGAAGCTAATCCGGAAAAGATCAAAGCCATCACCTCCTTGGCCAAACCGAAGTGTATCAATGATGTTCAACGCCTGGCAGGGCCGGATTGCCGCGTTGAGCCAGTTTATCAGTCGCCTTGGCGAGAAGGCCATCCCTTTATATCCGATGTTGAAGAAAACGGATAACTTCGTCTGGAGTAACGCCGCTAATGAAGCGTTTGAGGACTTAAAGCGGCAGCTGGCTAATCCACCAGTTCTTGCTGCTCCGATTGACAAGGAGCCATTGTTGCTATATGTAGCAGCTAACGCTCGGGCAATTAGTGTGGCTATTGTGGTGGAGCGCAAAGAGGCAGGAAAGGAATATCCAGTTCAGCGGCCGGTTTACTATATCAGTGAGGTACTTATTGAGTCCAAGCAGAGGTACCCGCATTGGCAAAAATTGGTGTATGGGGTTTTTATATCAAGCCGGAAGCTTAAGCAGTATTTCCAAGGTCATCCCATCACGGTGGTTAGCTCTTCTCCTTTGGGGGATATAATCCAGAACAGGGAAGCAACTGGCCGGATTGCTAAGTGGGCTATCGAACTCGGGCCACACGGGTTGAAATACATACCCCGAACGGCGATCAAATCTCAGGAACTTGTGGATTTCATCAATGATTGGACAGAATTACAAGCGCCAGAAGAGAAGCCGGATCACACTTATTGGACTATTCATTTTGATGGGTCCAGGCAATTGGAGGGCTCGGGGGCTGGAGTCGTATTAACTTCCCCACGAGGTGATAAGTTTTGTTATGTTCTCCGTTTAATGTTCCCTTGCACTAACAATGCAGCTGAATATGAGGCGTTACTCCATGGTCTTCGGATGGCTAAGGAGATGAACCTAAGCCGAGTTAAGTGCTTCGGTGACTCGGATCTGGTGGCTCAACAAGTGTCCGGCACTTGGGATTCCAAGGACCCACTCATGGCAGCATATCGTCGTGAGGTGGATATTGTTGCAGGTCACTTTAAAGGTTATCAGGTGGATCATGTGGACCGGCGGAAGAATGAAGCGGCGGACGCTTTAAGCCGCCTGGGTTCCCAACGTAAACCGGTTCCACCTAATGTCTTCCTGGATGTTTTGCATAATCCGTCCGTCAAGCTCCCTGGTGAAGAGGATTTGGCTGTTCCTGATCCGGAAGCTCAGATGGTGGCGGCTCTTCATGTTATCCTAGATTGGACAGTTCCATATCTGGCGTATATGAACTGGGGCGAGTTACCAGAGGATGAAACTTTGGCCAGGCAGGTAATCCGGCGGTCCAAGTCCATGACTATTATCAATGGAGAGTTACATCATTGCAGTGTGACAGGGGCGTTTCAACGCTGTGTGTCTCCTGAGGAAGGCCGTGAAATTTTGCGTGAGATCCACGAAGGAGATTGTGGTCACCACGCCGGTTCAAAATCTTTGGTGGCCAAGGCGTTTCGTCACAGTTTCTATTGGTTGACAGCTCATGCTGATGCCGAGGACTTGGTCAAAAGATGTGATGGCTGTCAGAAATTCTCAAGGCGCGCTCATGTATCGGCTCAAGAATTGAGGATGATTCCAATCACCTGGCCGTTTGCAACTTGGGGGCTGGATATGGTTGGGCCTTTCAAGAGGTCCAAGGACAAGAAGACCCACCTTTTGGTGGCGGTTGATAAGTTCACGAAGTGGGTGGAGGCAGAGCCAGTTAGTAAGTGTGACGCAGCCACGGCGGTTCAATTCATCAAAAAGGTGATCTTCCGGTTTGGCTTTCCACACAGCATTATAACAGACAATGGTACCAATCTGTCAAAGGGTGCCATGAAGGAGTTCTGTCAACGTGAGCACATCCGGCTTGACGTGTCATCAGTGGCTCACCCCCAGTCCAATGGTCAAGCGGAGAGGGCCAATCAAGAGATCTTGAGAGGCATCAAACCCCGGCTTATGGTTCCTTTGCAACGGACGCCGGGTTGTTGGGTTGAGGAGTTACCTTCTGTGTTGTGGAGCATCAATAGGACACCCAACAGATCGACAGGATACACACCATTCTTCATGATTTATGGAGTGGAAGCAGTTCTTCCTAGTGACATCCGTCATGACTCACCTCGTGTAGCGGCATATGTTGAAGCTGACAACGAGAAGGCATGGCAGGAAGCTCTTGACCTGTTAGATGAGGAACGTGACATGGCGGCAGCCCGTTCGGCGATTTATCAGCAAGATCTGCGTCGTTATCATAGCCACCGGGTTAGAACCAGAACCTTTCAAGAATGTGATTTGGTGCTTCGACTCATCCAGGATCAGACGGATATGCATAAACTATTCCCCCTTGGGAAGGACCCTTTGTGGTCAGCAAGAATCTTCACAACGGGTCATACTACCTAATCGATGTCCGAGAGCGCAAAGACTCACGTAAATCGGAGGAGGAGACCAACCGGCCGTGGAATATTGCTCATCTTTGGCCCTACTATACTTGAGCCATAGGCTCTGCTTATGTACATATTATGACATTGTATATTATGATCAATATAATAAACCGGAACCTTAGCTAAAGCTGGGTATCCGTTGTTTTTCTTACATCATGTGTGGTTACATGGAGCTTACAAAGCGGCGTCCGGTTTACCCCTTGATTTAGCTTCTCAAAGCTTTATATTACATCACTTGGGGGCTTGGTCGTATCCGAACCATAGCTACACCTCTTGATCGGCGCAATGCCACAACATCACTTGGGGGCTTGGTCGTATCCGAACCACAGTCACACCTCTTGATCGGCTCAAAGCCACAATCAATCCGGGGCCAAAGAGAGTGTTGTAAAACAACAACTCAAACATAGGCACCCACTGAGCACAGCTCACAATGTTACTTGGGGATTCTTTGCTGTCGAAATGAACTAAGAATCTACACTTGTAACAGGCTATCAAGCCATGGCTTGGAAGCCTGGTGTATACACCTAAAACCCCGGGTTAACCTGCCTATTTAAGTAAGTCACTCCGCCCAGGTAAACCTGGTATGACCCTTCGAACTTTGACAAGTTACTCTAAAATGAAGACCCTGAACTTGTCAAGTTAAAACGATGATTGGTTAAGGATTGAGGACCATCTTAAAAGGCTTTGCAAAAATGGTTTAACTCAGTGGCCTGGCAGCCCATGAAAAGCCTCGAATTTGGGGCCTGGCAGCCCGTGAAAAGCCTCGACTACAACGGTTTTTATTTGCCTTTTGCTAAGTTTTCTTTGTTTCATAAGATTTGTGATGTTTTCAAACCGGTGTTTATCAACCCGGTTAGGCTGTCAACTACAAGTTGTCAGTACACGATCAAATTATAATCCGGAGACTGGTCTAGTTTTGACTCAAAGTCACTAGTATGGAATAAACAGGTGTTTATCACAACCCGGAACGGTTTTATTGTAAACCGGCATCATATAACAGGAATTACTTATCCTCTAGAGTAGGGTTACGGCCCTCACTACAAAGTTGGTCAGCCAACATCATGCCTAAAGGTTGCAGGTATTATACATTTCCATATTTGGTTATCTTTTACAACCTTGGTTACAAACCTTAGTCATATATATATATTTGGGTATCATGACCCGCCCGGCGGTAAACCGCCAGGGCGCTTTAAGCTTCTTATCTGCAGGAACAGCTTGAATAAATGGCTATGGATTATGAATATCATATCTTAAGCATGTCAGATTAAGCAAGCATCAGTCGCAGATAAATATGCACGAAGGCATACCAGACCAAGTATTTTAACTAGCCTATTACAAGGCGTTACAGTGCCCAAAAGGATAATTGTTTTCTCAAATACATGTTGCAGCATGTAGAAGACTAAACCGGCCTCCGGTTCATGGTTGGTCACCAGCTTGGCCTGACGGCTGCGGATCATCTCGCACCGGTTCAACTCCCTCCTCTCTACCCAGTGGCTGGAAATCAACAGTTGCCCAGTCGATCCCAGTTAGGGCTTGGAATACAGCTTCATCGCTTATCAGCGTGGACGGTTCAATGTCAGGGGCATAAGTGTGCTTACGGATTGGTGGGATAAGATTTTGCGCTTCTGGAATTGGTGCCGCAACCCGTCTGTTCTTATCATCATAACTCGCCTGATAGTACGAAAGATCTGCCTCTTCAACCAGTTGACAAGCCAATGGGCGTACTTCCCGGTTTATGATTCGGAGATCATCATTGCCAAATTCTGTTCCGTCTTCCTTTAAACTGGGATAGCCTTGGGCCGCCTCCACTGGATCAAAGTCAGGTACCCACGCTTTTGCCCGGGTTAGTGCGGCCAAAGCGCCCGTTCTAGTGGCATACTTTTTTAGCTCGTCTACCCGGGCAGGATCAATAGATAACCTTTCTAAGGTATCCTTGATCAGAGTGGGAGGAGGATTATTGTGTGAAGCAGTATAGATGATCTGCTGCGCACTGGTATACAGCTGCTCTATCAGAGTGTAGGCAGCTTTCAACTTCTTCTTGACATGATAGCCCAGATGGCTAATGCGAGTTCCTGCACCATTGTACACATCAGTACACCGACAACACATGGGAAAGATATGTTGGAAGTATTAAGGGAAAAGATGTTTACCGAACACAGCAGCAGTCATGGCATGGATCTGCCGCTTTACGCCGGTCAGTTCATCAACCACCGGTTTAAGAGCGACTTCTGCCTTTTTAGCCCTTTTTATCAAAGCGGATTTTTCAGTCTCCCAATCTGCCCGCTCTTTGTTGAAGCCCTCTTTCAGTTTGTCCATAGCGCCTAGAGCGCCGGTCAATTCTTCCTTCACTTTGGAGGTTTCAGCTTGCTGGGATTTGAGGTTCTCTTGCAGATCAGCGGTTTGGCTTTCCTTCTTGCTCAGTTCAGCCTATAAAGAGACAGATATATAATGAGTTGACAGTACATATTTGAAGTACCAAGCACATAACAAGTTATGCCCTTAGTACTTGGGGGCTAATGCATATTTGCTCTTTATCAGAAATTTTTACAAGTCCCAAGCACAATACAAGTATTAAGCTTGGCACTTGGGGGCTAATGTGTATTTGCTCATAAATTGCTGATATGGGAATTCTTCTACAAAGTCCCGGTTCATCTTTATAAAGTTAAACCGGCCCTTGGGGGCTACATCAGTGAAGTTAAGATGCATTGTTGCAAACATGAAATTGTTACTAAGTCCCGGTTTAGATTGGTATCTTAAACCGTCACTTGGGGGCTACTGGAGTTGATAAGCTGCAATTAAATATAAGAGAGAAACACTTATGAAGTTACCTCATATCGCTCCTTCATCAAATTTACCAAACCGGCTTCATAGTCACGGCTGGTGTACAGACGGTTCAGGAAGCCGGAGTGAAGGTCTTGAGCATTTAGATGGGCATAATTTGACAAATCGGCGTTCCATTTGCCTTTGCCAATTGCAGAGAGCTCATCTTTGGCAGTATGCTTTGACAAAGCGACAGGATTGCCAGGAGCGGTATGGCCAGTGCCAGTAATCATAATATCATCATTTTGTCATCAGCAGCCGTTACTGGGGTTGGCGGTTTGTCAGTATTTTTAACCGGACTTGTCGGTTTGTTGTCAGTTCGGACAGGGCTGGTTGGCTGGTCAGCATGGCTTGTGGTGTCAACTTCTACCTGCTCAGCAACGAAGTCACGATCTTGAGGCGGTGGGTCATTCAGTATGGCATCAATGTTGGTCTCTTCAGGATCTGGAGTTTTCTCCGGTTCAACAACCACGTCCTCATCAGCCGGTTTATTCAACCGAGCCTTCTTGCTGGGTCTGGGCTTGGCGCTGAGAAAAATAAACATGAGGATCAGTATAGTATATATTAAAATAACATATCAAGGATAAAATAGAGTGTATGACTCACCCAAGAACTGTTTTGAGGGGTGGAAGCTTTGTGGCAGACGACTCGCCAGAAGATGAGTGAGAAGTACCCTGATAATTTGAATCAGATGGGTTAAGAGGCTGGCGGAAACAACCTGCTTTGGGGCATGAAGTGTCAAGGGGATAAGAGACCTCTGATCGGCATTTCCGAAATGGGCTGTTCGGTAAACCGGTGGAGGTAACTACCTGGCCGCTGTGCCGGGTTGTGCAGCGAGCCTCGTGCTGCTGTGTCTTCAAAAGAAAGTTTGGGTCCAAGTAAGCAAGGGGGTGAGAAAATTTTACTTTCCGGTTTGCTCGACGGATTTTTGATGTTGGCAGAGGATCTGAATCGGAGGAAAGAATGATTACCTCTACATCATCAGCATGACTGCCTTCAGCGTCGCCCTGATAATAATGATTGTCAATGAGGTGTACGAAAAATGAACCAAGAGAGTCAAGTTCTACCTCTGATTCCGGATTACCCACATCGTTATCAGCTGGTAGCTCGGAGGATGCAGTGGTCCTTTTCTTGGCAGGTTTTTTAACAACCTTGGTCTTTGGACGAACTGGCTTGACCGGTTTATCTTGCGGCTTGACCGGTTTGTCTTGCGGCTTCGCCGGTTTGTCTTGTGGTGGTTTCTTGTTCCAGAATGGATCATCACCCTGTCAGAAAATAATAACACTTTCAGAGAATATTTGAACAGAAGCAAGTTCAGATAAAAAGATTATATGTTGCTTACAGCTGGCGGTTTGTTGAAGGTGCAGAAAGGGAGTAGTCCGGTTTGGGCACAGACAGCCTCCAGTTCGTTCAGCATCTTTTTTACAGCCTCAGTGACTTCTGCATCTGTAAGCTGAATGTCAATGTGCCGCTGAGCATCCTTCAAACTCCCCGTATACTCACACATCAAACCAGAGCGCTGGCTTAAGGGCAGAATACTCCAGCTTATCCAACAACGAGCAAGATCAACTCCTGTCAAACCGTTCGCCATGAAGGCTCTAAGCTTTGATAATTGAGGAGCATAATTGGCCCTTTCTTTTGCAGTCAACCTCTGAGGAAAGGATGTGTGTTGCTAAGGCATTCAGGGCGGTAACCCGGCAGGGGTTTTCATCAGGTGGAGATGTATCCTTGCAATAAAACCAGGTCTGGTTCCACTCTTTGGGGTGACTGTGGAGCTTGGGATGAGGGAACGTAACTTCCTTCCTTTTCTGAACTGCCATTCCACCCAATTCCGTATTGGGTCCATCCGTGAACTCTGTGCGACGGTTTAAGTGAAAGAAATCCCTAAACAGTTCGACTGTAGGTTCCTCTTGCAGATAAACCTCACAGAAGACTTGGAAGTGGCAGATGTTGGTCACAGAATTGGGACCGATGTCTTGAGGGCGCAGCTGAAAATTGGCTAGTACATCTCGGAAAAATTTCGAACTGGGAGGGCTAAAACCTCGACCCAGATGGTTGGCAAACACGACTACCTCTCCATCCTTGGGTGTAGGAGGATTTTCCGGGCCAGGGACCCTCCAGTGGATGACATCTTTCTTCGCTAAAGCGCCCATTTTAACAAGATTGTTTAACTGTTCTTCGGTTACTCGAGAAGGAGCCCAATTGCATTCATAGACTTGCTTGGCCGTGGCAATGAAAGATCTGAAACATGATTATAGCCGGTTTAAGATTATAGTGGACAACTATACAGCGGTGTAAGGATGTAAGCATATTGTTAAACCAGAGTTGGTTATTCGCAAACCGGAGTCTGACAATGGAAACAGTACAATGATGAATGCATTGGCGGTTCCACAGGGGACTAATGGTATCTACTGGGTCATCATTTTATCTATGAAGTTAAACCGCCCAATCTGGTATTAAAGGTGTATAAGTGAAGGAAGAAACAAGTTTCACATCTTGCCATGGTAATTTCAGATCTACCGCGCGTTGGAAAAACAAAATATATTCTGACCTAATTTTCAGCGTATTAAGAGTTCACAAGGTGAGATGAGTTTTATACAAGGCAGATGTTCTAACAAGGAAGCAGGAGTTTAAAGTACAAAGGCTTTGGAAAAAAGCAGATCTAAACTAGCCATTGGTACTACTAAAGAGAAACAAACAGATTCAAGAACTTCGAAGAACTACGAAGAACGACGAACCCTAATGGTCGATCTGGAGTAAGAAAGGAGGAACGTACTGGTACTGAGGAAGCAGCGGAGGATTGCCGCGGTTTTTCTGGTCCAGTCAGGTTGATGCAGCGGCCGTCGTGGAGGAAGAAACGAAGGTCGACGGCGGCGGCGGAGCTCCAAAGGTCGGGCAGTGTGAGGAAGAAGATGAGGTGAAGAGATACGGGGGGAATGGAAAGACCCCCTGGCCCTATTTATAAGGGCAAAAAGATAAGCGTCAGGCGCGAAAATCGAGGAGCCTAAAATTTGGATATGAGGCGGAGCTGTCGCCTCGATTGTCAGAGGCTCATTAATGAAGGTGGGTTATACACAGTTTTAAATAACAGGTGACGTCACGGCGGCTTACCATGGTCCTGGAAGATGACGTCACGGCGGTTTACAAGATTATAAGAAGATGTTGAGGAAGAAATTTTCTTAAGTATTGAGGATTGACATGAACCAGTTCAAATCAATCTGGGACCTAATCTTGGGGATATTACCACTGGGCGTAAACTGGCCAGGAGAGGCCGGGTTAACCCCATCAGTAGTTCATTATATCTGAAGCCCATGAAGACAGATGGTGACGCTTTATGAAGGCCCAGGGCCCAAAACCGGGTTAAGGCCTGTAGACATAAACCGGTATTGATAGGTAAACTTGTGTTGTAAGATAGAAAGAGCAGAGACCGAGCCGGACACGTTTATGAGCCGGCCTCGGGATTCTGTAAACTGACGGGCGTCAACCCATGTATATAAGGGACGACCCGCCGGCGGTTCAAGGACAACAGACAACAACTTGAGACTCAGGCAAAAGCGTATTCGCTCCCTGGTCATCGAAACCCCAGCAATTCGATCACAACTAGACGTAGGCTTTTACCTTCATCGTAAGGGGCCGAACTAGTATAAAACCCTCTTGCGTCCCATGTCCGCTTTAACCCCTTTAAGCTAACCTGTAGCGATGGCTCCATGACTAAGTCCTTTCTCTAGGACATCTGCCGTGACAAAACCACGACACTCACGTATTTCACGGTGCTTGTATACAGTGGGGTTTTTGCAATATAACTTTTCCGGCTCATGTGTCCGAATGATCGTCAGTCTTTTGCTGTCGTCTGATCGAGCGAGGAACCAGTTGTGCTTCCCTGTTTTTGGCAAAGGTGGTGTGATTACAAAGGGCAGTAACTGTAGGGACACTGCATCATATCAAAAAGGACAGGCATTGTTAATGTAAGATCAGCATTGTTCAGAGTATGAGTAGGATAATGCAAGAAACAGCATTGATATGTCCCTGTTGGAACTGGGAGGAAAATACAGGGAAATGTATACTGGGTTCGAAAATATAGAAGTGCCATGCATGGTTATACTCATGTTATCTCGCAATCGATTCTTCACAGGAAACTACCATGTCATGCATGTTATGGAATCATGTTCTGTCCTCACAAACAAATTCTTCAAGGTAACTAACAGACCATGCATTGTTATATACTCGTGTTCTGTGGCAAATTTCTTGTGAGGATATTATTCTAGCCATTGATTGCTGAAAGGCGAATATAGGTATGTACACATGGTAAGCATTACAGGATTTCACTACTTCCAAATATAGAGTTCTCCATACGCACATTTACTTCCCTAATGTATGGTTAGATGAAACCAACAGTGTGGTGCATGTTTCTACATCATGAAAATGAGGAAACTAACATGGCCATTCATACACACTCATATTTAGTAGTAGTATATAGATTACTATAGAATAAGGAGAATATCCATATATTCCTAACCATTTGATTATTCAGGGGTACAAATTGGCTGTAATGACATGATCACAATCGCATGAATTAACTCATTCGAAATATAGCTGATTTACGACGTCTCTAATACATTGCCATAGTTCTACTCAAATTCTGTTCAAACAGGGATATGCCAATCATCACAAAAAGTTCAAACAGTGTCATGGAGTCATCATTAACATGAGACGGAAACAACTTACACGCGTCGTCCCAGCAATACGTGGTGCCATCTGCTTTGTCGATCACGTAGATGATGCCATTGTGTTCAATAGCATCACAGAAGTGTGTATCAGCTTTGACGACGATCAACTGCGAGCTGAGTTGTCTCCATCTAAAGAAGGCACCGGCGTAAAGATAGGCGAGTCCCTTGTCGAACAAGGCAATTAGCTTGAAGTCTGCGTAATCCACATGTCATGTGGGCACTTGGCAGATTACAATCTTCTACAAAACAAGGTCCGTCCAACTGACGCGGTAATTAGACTAGGACCGGGATGGTAATACTCTATATAATCCAACGGAGGAAGGATAATCTCATGGGAGGTCTGGAAGTTCACGTGCACCAACCTTTTACCGTCTTCTCTGACGGCAGCCATCCAGTGGGAGTTCATGCCGACCCATTACATACCTGCCAAGAAGTTTCGGGCGATGGTGATCGGATCGAAGTCGAGGGAAATGATGTACGGCGACCCACTACATACCTGCAAAGAAGTTTCGGCTAATGGAGATCGGATTGAAGTCGAGGGGCATCATGTATGCCTCCGTATCATGGTGAGCCAATCTCGCAAGACCAGATAGCAGCAAGCAGGGTGTCTTGAAAAGCTTAGGCCTCGCTTCAACGATGGCCGTGTGCATGCCCCTCGAGCATGCAGCCAGCCGCAGGGCGCTCAACATATCCATACACGAACAACAGAGGTCGAGGACGTCACTGGGGAGATAGCTCCAATCGCGGCTCATATGGATCCTGCGCGGTTCGCGTTCGGCCCTGGTGGAGTTTGGAAGGTGGGGTTTTGGGGGGCTTGATTTACGGGGGAGAAGGCTGTCGGTGCTGGAGCGGCTAGCAAGGGAATAGTGGTACTGGGGGAGGCGAGCGAGGCGAGGGTATGCGGGGCATAGTGAGATAATGAAGAGTGACCTCAGGATCTCCGGCGAGACGGAGATGGAGTGGTGCTAGGGGAGAGGGAGACGAGGCGAGACATGCTATACAGTGGCGGTGACAGTGACTGCACAGTGCACAAGGTGAGGCTGACTTTGGTAACCCGGACACGCCGCCTGGACTGGTGTCACCTCGGGCGCAGGGTCTTGTCACTTCAGTGTAAGGACCGGAAGAATAATAGTATTTTGACCATCAAGTGTACCACAGTTGTACTACTAGTAGTAGTAGTAGTAGGAGTAGTAGGAACATGAGTACACTCACATGCTAGCATGCCTCTGGGTTCACTTCATCCTCCAGCTATCATCCATATTGCGAGCGGAACCAAATTCTCGTGCATGCGGAAGCGCGAAGAAGGACTTTTCTTTTTTGAGGATAACCGCATATTCCTTAACCGTGGTAGGAACATGAGTAGTACTCCCTCCGGTCCTCTTTTGTCCGTGCATAACTTTTTTCAGTATTTCTCTAATTAGTCTGCGTATATACCCTTTTGCATGCGCCCATTTCCCTCCATGCCCCGCATTCACATCATTAATTAGCGTACACATGAGCAGCTGCAGCCCGACTCCAGCCAATAAACTGCAGCATGCAAGTGGGCCACTCTGTGCGCGTGGGAGAGAGAAAAGGCAACCGAAGAGCCCGTCCAATCCATTGCATGAAGCAGTCAAAACACCGCACCTCTCCTCACGCATGCGCATAACTTCTCCCATTTACTTCTCCATCGGGAACCGATTTTCCTCGGCTTTTCACTACTCCTTGATCTTCATTTGCATCCAAACCACACTGCATTCACATTGTTTTAACCTCTTCACATCCTCCTAGAGTAATTCCGAAGCCCCTATATATAATCATCTTCTTCAGTTAGATTAGCCATCTAATCCTAATTCTCCAAACCATAGCCCTCTGGTCCAGCGGTTCCAAATGGCGAAAGAGATCGAGATGCAGGTTTTTAGCGTCCAACATGTCCTCGTCGAAGGCTCGTTGAGCATAGTTGCCACAGTCACCGACCACCCAAGGGTTGTTCGAAAGTGGATCAACAATGTATCCAACTCCCTCCAAAAGGTGGAGATGAATGTCATCGGTCTCGACGCAGAGTACACGGAGCGTGCCACTGGGAAGATTCAACGCGCCGCTGTCCTTCAGCTGTGCCTCGAAGATGATGTTTTGGTGAACCACATCATACACACGCCCTCGATACCAGGTGAGCTTCACGATTTCTTGTCTCGGGAGGACATATACTTCTGTGGGGCAGCCATCGCAGGGGACAAACAGAAGTTGGAGCCGTACAACCTTGATTTGAAAAGTATCGCTAACCTACAAACCAGAATAAAAATTCCTGTAGAAGATTGTGATGAACCGACACCATCCCTATTCGACGTAGCAAATTTTGTGCTAGGAAGAAATCTTCAGAAGGGTGACGAGATGCTGGCATTAAGGTCGTTTGGATGGGAGAATTATCCCTTGACGTACGAGCGGATAAAATATGCTGCCCTCGATGCCCGTGTGAGTTTCGAGATAGCTGCAAGGTCCAGAGAGCTTGTTGCGAAGCCGTCTCCCACAGAAAATGAGAACAAGAAGAAGAAGAAGAAGAAGAAGAAGATGCTGCACCAGCAGCAGGGCATTATGGATGGATGAACTATTTCCTCTCTTGTAAAAAGATATTCCCTCTCTATGTATATTGATATAGATGGACTATTTCGATGGTGTGCTTGTATTTGGAACAAGTAGTAGCGTGGGTCTGCTTGACTATAAGTTACTATTTATCCGCCTAGCTTTCTCTACTACTCCTTCTAGTGATCGGTATGCAATGCATGTGTCCGTAGACATGACAGCTTGTCCATGGAAGTTCAACTACGGTGACCATCACGTTTCATCCAGTGCCACTTGCGATTCCCACAACGCTGCTCCAACCCACAGCACCACGGCCCCCGATGTGCACCTCACCCCTCTCGGCCGCACCGCCCCTCTGCCTTTGTGTGCATGACATGTCGGCCACCTTAAATGCGGCGAGCATCAAGTTTCTACCACATCCACACGCGATTCCCACGACGCTGCACGAACCCATGACACCACACGTCCCGCACAATCGAATTTTCATCCTGCGGCTGTGACACATTTCGTCCCGGGCATCAATCCTCAGCGGGAGTACTTCTGTACGACAGGTTGTACCCGCCGGTGTGGCCATCTACGCCTCGTAACACCCCGAGGCCCAGCTGTGGCACCCTCGCCACGGCCACGCCACCACCGGCCGGTTCATCTCGAACGAGTGAGTCGCGAACCACACCACCACCATGAGAATGACATGTGGGCCAGCCGCATTTAACGTCCGCATGTCATTGACTCAAAGCATGGTTAATAATATAGCCGGCTGCTGGCTATATGATGTTGCCACGTCACATATAGCCAAGCTTGTAGCCAGCAAGTACAATAGTTGAATATTAATATGTACTACTTTTTTGTTACATGACCCACCTCGCTCTCTCATAAAATGCCTAGGAGCACGTGCTGCAGCCGGCTGTTAACTAGTAGCCCGCTTCTCTTCTCTTTCATCTTCTCTCTCGTCCAACTAAGCAAAAATATAATATTTAATGTCTTACAGCCAGCCTACATCACCTTATTGTACTTGCTCTCATAGGCCGGGCACTAAGCCACTGAAGTTCGGTCCCGTGGGCCCCGAGAGGGAAATGTAACTCCTGCGGCAGGCCTTGTGGTGCTCCCGCAGTACGAGCTCGTGCCAAACCCGGAATTTGTTTCCTACTACTACCAACTACTAGCAAGGTACACGTGCATTGCACGCATGAGATTTTGGTGGTTTGTGCATTATGCTTCTACATGTGGAGTCTTCTAGATTCTACATGTGGCAAAATCTGGTGGAATGTAGATGATATCCAACGGCCAATAGTGCTCGGATTTGCCATCTTTGTACCGTCGGATTGGCTTCATCCAACGACCAACTTACAAAGTTATGGTTTGGTTTGCAGCCTAAGGTTGCCACGACTAAGCTTAGGCGTGCCGGCATGTGTTTGGTTCATTGCTACACTTGTGGCTTGCCACACTTTTCTAGCTACATGGTCCACATGTCATAGACTCAACTTCTTGCCAAATCTTGCCACACTTGTGGTGGCCATTTTGTTAGCCACATTTTTTGTGGCAGACACACTTTGCCTAAGCTTCGTTGTGGCAAAGTTAGTCATGAATGAAGTTCAACCATGGAGTCTTCTAGATTGTACATGTAGCGGAATCTGGTGGAATGTAGATGATATCCAATAGCCAGTAGTGCTCGGATTTGCCATCTTTGTACCGTCGGATTGGCTTCATCCAATGACCAACTTTCAAAGTTATTCACACACTATATAGGGGGTATAGATATAGATGTGCCGGCCCGTTGCAATGGATCCAAAGTATATCTGTTTAGTGGAGTGTACTCTAAACACATTATCTATTTATTTTTCTCTAACCTTTCGTAGCCATCCAACCAAGCCACATAAGCTTCATGGGTGCCCCCACATCATATTATTCATACTACGTTGCCAGAAAAAAATATAAATCACCCAAAACATGATCTTCCCTTTTTTGTTCCTACGATGCTGTGCCGTGCATGTACCTACTAGTTGTATAGTGGTAGTACTAGTTGTATAGTACAAACTTGGTACTAGTAGGAGCAGAGTAGTACGGAATGCTCCTACTCTATCAACGAGCCCCATCTGACACCAAATTTCTTGGCTTCCATGCTACAGCTAGATCTTCCCCTCGTTTCTGTTTTCCAACCCGGCAGCGGGCGGGGTGCGGTTTGCCAATAGTCGGTTTGCTCAACGGCGGCCCCACATGAAAGTGAAAATGCTAGGCAACACGCCTTCCCTAAGCTATGTGTCGTGCCGGACGGGCCGTGGAGTACTCCCGATTCCCGGGCGCGTGTGGGGGGAGTGCGACACGAACGCGGCAGACCTTTTCCTTTTACTAGCAATGTGCCCGTGCGTTGCGACGGATCCAAAGTAGTAGAATAGTAGTACTTGTTCACAAACTTGAAAGTAATCACTCTTGTTTTGATATACTCCTAATATATTACTCCCTCCGTTCCTAAATATTTGACTTTTTAGAGATTTCAAATGGACTATCACATACGGATTATATAGACATATTTTGAAGTGTAGATTCACTCATTTGCTCCGTATGTAGTCACTTATTGAAAAATCTCTAGAAAGACAAATATTTAGAAGTGGACTGTAAGTGCTACTCCCTCCGTCCAGGTCAATAAGTCATCTTTGGTTGTGCACCGTGACCAAGAAGGAGGGAATACTTATACACCTAGACGGAGGGAGTACTACTATTACTTATGTACGTGCAAATGCACGTTTTAACATTAAGATGCGGTTTTTGTAAAAGTAGAAAAACAGCGCTAGCCAAGCTTGTGAAGCGGTTCAATGCAAAACAAATGCAAAAATGCTCGTTTGATTGTTTACTTTTAGCTTCCTTCTCTGTGGTTATTTCTCTGTCGTACTTTGTACGGAGTATCTCACTGGTTGGAAAGGCATGCAAATTCCCAAACCGCTTCCTACACCCTGTATCGATTTTTTGCCTAACAAGTTGTGCCGTGCAATTGGAATTCCAACTTGAGTACTACTACTAGCAGGAGTACCAGGGGCCAGTTCTTTTAGGCTTCTAGATTAGTAATCCCATAACTACTACCTCCGTCCTGGTTTATTGGTCCCCATTGTAATCTGTGTTAAATTTTGATCATAAATTTAACTAATGAAATGTTAGTGCATGTCACATGCACTAACATTTTATCAGTTAAATCTTTGGTCAAAATTTAGCACAAATTACAATGGTGAGGAATAAACCAGGACGGGGGTACTACTAGTAGTAGTTTAGAAGCCCAAATAAATGAGTGAGGAGCCTTAATGTTACTCTCCACTGTGACTAGTCTTATGGGAAAAGCTGGGGAAGCCGCCACAAGAACTGGCCCTAGGAGTAGTAGCTAGGGATACTAGGAGTAGTAGCTAGGGATTGAGTGTGCGAGATGAATCGGAGAAAGTAAATGCAGAGAGATGAAATGCAAAAAAGACGGAGGGATGTGATGGTTGCTTGTCCGTTTATTTTACCAGGCCACTTATTACTGGGAGTGGTTGGGTTTTTTGATATGACGGCTTTACTGCCGCGCCACGAGCGGGGTGAGTCTCCCGTGCAGCGCCGCCCTCTACACTAGTACGACTACATCGGTCGTGGTTTATCCCCCATTGAATTTGACTGAAGATTTAACTGACAAAATGTTAGTGCATGTCAACAAAAACAATATCGTTGGATTCGTATTTGAACATAGTTTTCAATGATACTCCTATAATTTTAGGTGACATGCATCTCGTACTATATATATAATGTTAGTACAATTTTTGGTCGTACTAATCTATAGTAGTAAGGTGCCCGTGCGTTGCACGGAAGAGTGAAATGCATTGATCGGGGAGTTGTTTATTTTGACAAAGGATGTGGGGGTCATCTCATGTGTAACGGGTATCGATAGGTTTGTTCGGATATTATTTCATCACTAGAGCTCACAAACATCCGGGTGAAATAGATAAAAAAGTATCTTTTGCAAACAAAAGCGTTCAACTATTCAACATGCATCCAAAACTTGTGAAGAAATAACTCTTATTGTGCTTTGCATGAAATGATCTTCAAGAATTAGTTTTTGAGTATCCATTGTTATACATGTTGGCTACAGATGACATGGCACTTTCTTATAGTCAACATTTGGCTATACTATTTAAGTATTAGCCATGCCCTTATACACCTAGACGGAGGGATTAAATCAGGATGACATGGGAGGGGGCAGAGGATATGTAAGAAATGGTTCATCATAAGTCTTTCACCAGTACTGTAGTAAAAATTCATACATGGAAGATTCTAGACTAAACCATAAATGGATACACTTTTATTCATGCGCGATACTCCAATAGAGCAAGATCATGCATGGAAGTCTCCACATGCTTAGACAGCGGATTACATTGAGCGAAGACTAATGATCAATATTTAACTTGATAATGCAGATGTCCAGGTGAACCTCCTTGGAGTCCCCGTGCACATCGTTGGGGTTCAAATAACACCGTGCCCTTTCCATGTCCACATCGGCGGGAAAGTCCCAGCTCGACAGAGTCCAAGTATGCTTGGCGTAGCCAGTGTTGCCGCCCACGTACCTCCGAGGGGTAGTAATAGTGAGCACGCACGCGTACATCGGCCTCGTGTCAGTGTCAACGTCTGCGGCGTCGCCCCTGACGCACACTACAGAGATGTGGCCGCGGCCTGCGCGGGCCTCGTCGGTGGCCACGATCAAGAGGAAGACGCTGCCGTCCTCCTCCGAGACTAGCAGGTGGCGCTGATCCTCCAGCGAGTCCGGCACGGTGAACGGGTAGCACGTCTCGTACTTGATGTTCTTCGCCAAGGGCCAGTAGTGATTGCCGCACGCCTGCGTCAGGTGATGCACGATGTCCGTCGGCGAGCCCCAAAACGGCACCGGGCACTCATAGCAGTAGACGAAGGGATCCTTGGAGGCATCGACCAGGCCGTCCATGAAATGGGAGTGGCTGTAGGGGTCGTTCCGCCAGTTGAATATATGAGCAAGTTACTACGAGATTTACTACAAAATAAAACATGACGGCTATAACAGAGATTAAACTAATCATGCGGACTAGCATAGTACATGAACAGATCGAATCTAGGACACAGACTAGAAACATGAATTCTACCACGATTTCGAACAGGAAGGACAGAAACACATATGGTGCAACGGGAGCAGCACCATTGGCGTTGAGGTTGTCGCCCATGTCGTTGAGGAAGAGGTTGCCGAGGTTGGGGAAGAAGTCATCGTCGGTGAAGTCGTCGCTGCTAGCAGTCGCGAGAGTGCGCTCCCCAAATTTCAACAACGCCCGCCGAATGGAGCGCAGGAGGGAGTGGCTGTAGGGGACGTTGCGGCCGCCGAATGGAGCGCAGGAGTAGCCCATGAAGCAGTAGATGGTGCTCCCCCTAGTCTCTATTCTTATCTCTATCTCTACTACTCTTCTTTGTTTTTTATAATATACTAGTTGTAGTTGTCAAATCGAATAGTACTGCGCCGTCCACTGCATGCCCGGCTGAACACGCCTCCTCGCCTCCATCAAACCCCTCCGTTAAACCCGCATGCAAACCGAGAAACCTACTCCGGCCACACGTCCGTTCATGAGCGGGCCGGAATTAAACGCAACACCGGCCGAGCTCCTCCCGTTCGCCCTTAGTTTAAACGAGGCCAGACACCGGCCAAGATCCTACCGTCCGCCTTTATTTACACGAGGCCAGACAGACAGCAGGCAAGAATTGCACCCCTCCACCGCTCCCCCATCTCCGCCTTCACCAATTTCTCCACTCTTCCGATGGCTTCCGAGGAGCCGTTCTCCGGCATATTACCCGGCTGGGTGGCCTGCCGAGCCCTCTGGATACGGGCGAGGCCACTCGGTGCTTCACCAACCTTGCTTGGCCCGACGGAGCCAGTTGCCGCCCCAAGCAGGCGCGTGGTTCAGCAACTCGCCGCTCCAGTTCAGCTCGATGAGGAGTGGCGAGTTGCTCCACGCCGGTATGGCGGCGAGCACACTGGTACGGGCGTCGTCTCTGCCGCATCGTTCATCACCTCCCGTGTCTGTGGGCGCGCCTCCCGTGCCTGCGGCAGCGCCATGCAGGCAGAGACAGATGCCGGGTGCGTGGACATCGACGAGTCGGTGGCCAGCTTCTCCGTGTCCGCCGCCATCATCGAGGAGAAGTAGAACACGGGAGGCCGCCGCCACTCGGGTCCCATGAAGGCCACCGCCGAGGCGACGACTGCGCATTCAGGTGGTTTCTTTGCTTCTTCGTCTCTTCTGAGGACCTTCGTCGACCCCGCAAAGTGTCTGCCGGACATGAGGAAGATAAAGGGATCCGCGGGCGGCCATTTAGATTATGTACTCCCTCTCCAGCTGGCGGGAAATTTTTGTTCTAAGAATGGATAAATTGTATGTATCTATAACTAAAATAAGTCTAGATACATCCATTTCTGGGACAAGTATTTCCGGACGGAGGGAGTATTAATTATACCAAGATAGCTGGATTGGCACCGCTTAGTTCATGTAAATGTAATGAAATCCATCATGTTTATATGAAGATCCGGCTTTTTTATACGAAATCCTTCATGCCTATATGAAATTAGTCCGTGTTTGCACGAATTTCATCTGGTTGGTTAGAGTTGTGAAAAAGTATGCCGCTGGCGTTTGATGTCGTCCTCCACGGAAGGAAATGGGAAGAAATTTGCAGCTGCCGTTGGAGATGCTCTTATGCTGGAAATAATAGAGTGACATCCAATCCATTTGAGTTAATTGCGTGTATGATTGTCCCTCTATAAAAATTTAATTGCATGTACAGTGTACACGTGACTTGCAGGGTGGCTATAGCTTCGTACAGAAAGTTAAAAAGAAACAAGTCCATCCTTAATCCTGTATTCTAAGTACTCTGTGGGTTATAATGTCAGTACAATAGCGAAAGAAGTATATATTAAATAAGTAATATATAATATAAAAATCTAAAGTTAAAGACAGAATTCGAACTCATGTCATCGCGTTGCGAGCATCCGGTGCTAACCAGTCCAGCACATTTTTGTTGTAGACCATGCTGCTGATATATCTCCATGTCTACTCTTATACTTCATCCGTTCCTAAATATTTGTCTTTTTCAGATTTCAAATGGACTACCACATACGGATGTGTATGTAGACATATTTTAGAGTGTAGATTCACTCATTTTGCTCCATATGTAGTCACTTGTTAAAATCTCTAAAAAGACAAATATTTAGGAACGGAGGGAGTAGAAAACAGAGTTGGTGATGATGGTGTGCGTGCCATCCTGCAATATAGGCCATCGGATTTACATCTAACGGATAGGAAGAAAACTGTGGCAATTTTGCAAAAATTTACCCACACCCCTCTCCACGTTCGCAAATACGGCCTTCCCTCGTTCATCTTTTTCTCTCACAAGATAAACTACTCATACAAATGCATCTTGATTTTCCGTGCAACGCGCGGGCATCTAGCTAGTTTCTTTTAAAATAGTTACTGCGATAATTGGGTTGAAGTGATATATTTTATGTCTGCCCCGAATAATTTCGGATTCACTAGTAGTAACAAAGAAAAGGTTGCCTTGTTAATTAACAGAAAACAGGGTGAAAACTATCACATGAGGCCGGTAAAAACGAGGCACACTGGGTTCAGCGTCATCGTCACTACAGCTATGCGCGCGCGAGAAGTCTACATATCGATGGGGCTACTGAGCGAGGCACAGAGACACAATGTTCGAGAGAGAATCCAATTGACAGATTACGATCAGATTGAGTTGTCACCCTTCTGCTGTCATTGTTGGGGTGGGGGGAGGGGGAGGGAGAGAAAGACGTATCGAGAGTGTGCGCGGTAGGCACAGAGGCACAACTAGCGAGTGTGTGTGTGTGTGTGTGTGTGTGTTTGAAAGAGGAGTAGATAGATTACTATCAAGATCGAGGTGCCGCCCTACTCCTTCCGTGTCGGGTAGTGTGTGTGTGTGTGTGTGTGTGTTTGAGAGAGAAGCCAGTCGATAGATTAGTATCAAGATCGAGGTGTCACCCTACTCCTTCGGTGTTGGGAAGTGTGTGTGTGTGGTTGTGTGGGTGTGGGTGTGTGTGTCGGGGGGCCGGGGGGGGGGGCAGTGACACTTACATATCCCTACTCTTATAAAAAACAGAGTTGGTGATGATGGTGTTCCTGCCATCCTGCAATATAGGCCATCCGATTTATACCCGACGGATAGGAAGGAAACTGTGACAATTTTGCAAAAAGATACCCACACCCCTCTCCGCATTTGCAAATAAGGCATTCCCTCGTTCATCCTTTTCTCCCACAAGATAAACTACTCATACAAATGCATCTTGATGTTCGGTGCAACGCATGGGCATCTTGCTAGTAGGGAGAAGGAGTTTGTGTGACACATATCTAGCTATATTAAGGGATAGGTAGATAGCATTTGTGCGAGGCATACTTAAAGCATAATGAAGATAAACAAAATTGTGTGCATGCAAGTGCCGAAAAAAATGAAGCGAGAAACAATGTGTTGGAGAGAGAGAGAGCAAAATCTCAAAACAAAAGGTGATCTGTTGGAATCCCATTGTATGTATTCATATGGTTCCAGAACTCGAGTTAACCTTAGGCATATGTGTGAGAGACATTATTATATTTTGAGACATTAGTAGTTGTGGGTGGGCGGAATTAAAGGGGTGGGCGTGTTCGGCAGAGAAAGCGTGTGTGTTTCTGTGTGAGAGACTTGTAGGACGGGGTTGAAAGACGAATTCTAACCTTGACGGAGGGAGAGAAATACATGAAGTGCGCGTGTGTGATTCCGATGACCACAGGGAATATGTATGCGTGTGAGAGAGATTGCACAATTCATTCACGTAACACTATCTAGCGACCGTGGACGTGCATCGCTTGAACATAAATCAATATCTACTTCGTATCGTGGCCAAAGATACAATATCGATTCAACGCTATAAAGATTGGACACTCACATATTACATTTTTTTCTATTTAAATAAACCTTTTCAGTTGTGCATGCCAAAGTTACAGTGATGTTTCTTCAAACAACCAATGTAGCTATCATGTACATGCACCATTGTTACTCTTGCATTCAAAATCATTAGTCTTGGATGATTTAAGGTTCTATTATGAAGTAATATATGTAATATTCATATATGAATTCAACGGGTACGCAATTTATGAAATGGAGGCTCTGTAATCATATGAGGTAACACTTTTAAGTAGCGGACTTCTTTTTGTGCGCCTCTACACTAACACGTCAACGCATTATGTTTAAAGTAAATAACCAATTGCACTAAATTATTTATTTACACGAGAAATACATAGGCTGAGCATTTGATCCCTTTTTTTGTGAACGCGCCACTACACCTGTACGATTGGCCGCGCCCGTGTGAACGTCCAAGTTATCGGCGCATCATCCCGCGTTATTGTCTTTTTTTCTAGGGTGGACACACCAGTTATTAACTGCTGACGCGTGCCCCGTGTACACAGTCTCGCATGACCTTCCCGCTAGCACGGTCCAAAATTAGTTGAAACTGGATACGAACGATCCCGCGGGCGGCAAAACCTCCCGCCTCCTTCTAAAATTTCCGCCACTTTAGTCTTTAGCATGCGAAATTCCCCTTTTGTCCTTGGTGCACGGAGACCAACAGTTACAATACCGCCCTCATCTACATAATAGGTCGGGGCTACTTTGGTAACTTCCGGTTCCCCCCACTACACGGCACCCCCATTTCCTCTCCCCCTCCCGCAAAAACGACTAACTCCACAGCACCAGAGCATCTCACATCACGCCGTCCGTACTTCATCGGCCTTTCTTCCCTCCCCTCTCGAAACCCTAGACTGCTCATCCACCGGCGTACCAGAGCCCATTCACTGCCAGCGGCGTCCACCTCGCCGGATCTGCTTCTGCGGCCGCATCTACCCCTCCCACCTCCCCTAGAAACAAGTAGACTGCTCATCCACCACTGTACCACAGCCCATTCAGTGCCGGCCTTGTCCATGGCGCCAGATCTGCTTCGCCGGTACTCTCGTCAACCACAGCGCATCTGCAACGGCTCATTCGTACTCCCCACCGGAGACGCTTCGTCCACACCCCCTGGAGCCGCCCCACCGACGCCCCTGTCGACGGCCTCTGATCCTCTTCGCCGACACCTTCCTCAACCCTACCGGAGCCGCTTCGCCGACAACATCGTCAACCCCACCGGAGTGGCTTCGGCTATACCATTTTCAACCCTACACTACTAGGAAAAGGGCTATAGCTGATATGGACATTAATGGCGCACCATGTATGTGGTGCGCCAATGCTATATAGCAGTGGCGCACTAGATAGCAGTGGCGCACCAGATACAGGTGCGCCATTAGTGTCCTCACTAATGGCGCACCAGACACACGGTGCGCCATTACTAGCAATTTTTTTATTTTTCCAAAACTATTAATGGCGCACCAGGGCACAGTTCGCCATTACTAGTTTTAACAAGTAATGGCGCACCACAAGCTCCATGCGCCACTAGTAACAATTTTTTTTACTTTTTTTTCAAAACTAGTAATGGCGCACCTGTGTGAAGTGCGCCATTGCTAGTTCAAACTAGTAATGGCGCACCACAACCACGGTGCGCCACTACTAACAATTTTTTTTTTGCAAAACTAGTTATGGCGCACCCCTAACTGGTGCGCCATTAGTAACCAGGGTTACTAATGGCGCATTTTTAGGTGGTGCGCCATTAGTAACCTGAGACCAGCTAGATATTTTGGACAGCCACCTACCACACTCACTTTCCCCACTTCATTCTCTCCACCTCCTCCTCCAAGCTTGTCTCGGCTGCCTCCTCCTCCTCACCTCATTTGCACCATAGATTCACCCAAATTAAGTGGTTAAATTATCTTTTTTTGATAGGTAAGTAAGGGGAAAGCTTTCTTTATGTTGTAGATCTACTTTTTTCTCCCTCCAACAACGTGCACATGCACTTTTTATGGCCTAGCTAGATCTACGTATGTTTGTGGTGTTGCATATGTTTGTGTTTGCAGGTACCGGTATTTGAAATGCGATAGTTGCCAATATTTTGCCGGAATGTTGATTCATTTCCGTTTCGGCGAGAATTTGGCACTATGCATTCTTTTTGGTCCTATTTTTAGGCAAAGTCATGCCAAATTTTTTCTTGGTTCTAAAATATCGTTTTGCTCTACCCCGCAGGCGACCATGGTCCGCATGATGACCGAAGGCATCGTGAATAGGTTTTTGAGCTCCGCGAAGGCCGAGATGCTTCAAAAGAACGAGACAGAGATAAGATGTCCGTGTCAAAGATGCAAGCTGAAGAGCCTTATTGTGGACCCGGATTTCGGGCAGGTGCGGGACCACCTGCTCTTGCGTGGTTTCATGGATGGCTGTCGGTGGCAAGGTGATGAAGATGACTATAGAGTCGTCCATGGGGGCCGGGCAAGAAATGAGGAAGGGCGCAAGCCAACCACCGCGGCGAGGGCGAGCGAGAAGACGAAGAATCTCCAGGACATGATCACGACGGTGATGCTGTACACAGTCATCATGTAGAAGATGCCGGACATGATGATGAGGAAGATCAAGACGAAGGGCATGATCATGAAGATGAAGATGCCAGAGCAGACGACGATGGACCATCGATGGGCTGGGTGCAGGACCCTCATATTCAAGAGCTGCTTCTCAAGCAGACGGATAACACAAGAGCTGCCGCCCGAGAGAAAGCAAAGCTGGATCAACTGGAGATAGATGCGGTTACTCCATTGTATGAAGGATGCAGGCCCGAGGATGCCCGCCTGAAAGTAACGCTCATGGCTCTGGAGATGAAGGTAAAACACAAAATGGCCGACGCATGCTTCGACGAGAACATGTCATTCTGGCACGAATGTCTTACCAAGGGGAACAAGTGCCCGACCAGTTTTGAGGAGGCGAATAAAATTGTGTGTCCTCTAGATTTACCGCACGTGAAATACCATGTGTGCATGAACAATTGCATCATTTATCGTGATGAGCACGCGGAGTCTACCATATGTCCGGTGTGCGGCGTCACTCGATACAAGAAGAGGAAGAAAGCTCCTCGAAAAGTGGTGTGGTACTTTCTGATCACTCCTCGTCTGCAGCAGTATTTCGCGGACCCTAAGCTAGCAAAGCTCCTGCGTTGGCACGCGGATAGGGAGGAGAAGAAGTGAGAATATGACGGAAATGATCCGGAGATAAATAAAAAAGACAAGATGCTGAGTCACCCTAAGGATGCGAGCCAGTGGCAAGTGTTGAACTTCGAACACCCAGAATTTGGGGACGATCCAAGGAACATCGTGCTGGGTGCGAGCACCGATGGAATCAATCCGTTTGGCAGCCAGAGAAGCACACATAGCACATGGCCTGTGTTTGTGTGGATGTACAACCTTCCCCCCTGGTTGTGCATGAAGAGGAAGTACATTCACATGAGTATGCTAATTGAAGGGCTGAAACAACCAGGGAACGACATCAATCTGTATCTGGGGCTGCTGAAAGAGGAGCTAGACACGTTGTGGAAAACGCCAGCCAATACGTGGGACCCCCCAGAGAAAGAATATTTCCCTATGAGAGCCGCACTGCTCACGACGGTGCACGACTATCTCGGTTACGGATATCTCGCGGGGCAGGTGGTCCACGGATTTTCTGGATGCGTCAGGTGCATGGATGACACAACGTATCGCCAGCTAGATAGAGATCCCGGGTCTTCGAAAACCGTGTTCATGGGACATCGAAGGTGGCTTCGCGACGATGACCCATGGAGAAAACGCAAGGATCTGTTCGATGGTGAAACTGAACCCCGAAGACGCCTGCGTACGAGGAGCGGCGAGGAAATAGACGAGCTGTTGAAAAATTGGAAAGATTGCCCACTGCCGGGAAAGAAGCAACAGGCGCCAGAGCCGGGAAAGAAGCGAAAGGCGCCAGAGCTGCTGCTGAAGGTATGGAAAACGAGGTTTGTTTTCTTGGACTTGCCGCACTGGAAGATCCACCGTGTGCCTCACAACCTTGATGTCATGCATATCACGAAGAACGTGTGCGAGAGTCTGCTTGGTACCTTGCTCAACATGCTAGAGAGGACCAAAGATGGGCCGAAAGCAAGGGCAGACTTGAAATCAATGGGCATCAGGGAGGAGCTTCACGCTAATGATGATGATGATGATGATGATGATGATGATGAGGCGAAGCAGGACAAGGAAAGTCGTCGCAAAGGCAAAAGGGCCAAGAAGACCGGAAATGACTACCCTCCCGCGTGCTTCACTCTAAGTCAGGAGGAGATCGAGCAGTTTTTCACCTGCCTCGTAGGAGTAAAACTTCCTTACGGTTACGCGGGGAAGATAAGCAGATACCTAGACTCAGCGAAGCAGAAGTTCAGCGGGATGAAGTTTCACGACTGTCACGTGCTGATGACGCAGATACTTCTAGTTGCAATCCGTGGGATCATGGACGCGCACGTCCGTGAAACGCTATTTGGCCTATGCAACTTTTTCGACGTCATCTCTCGGAAGTCGGTTGGCGTGAGGCAACTCAAAAGGCTACAGGAAGAGATCGTGGTGATACTATGCGAGCTTGAGATGTACTTCCCGCACGCATTCTTCGATGTTATGGTGCATCTGCTGGTCCATATCGTGGAGGATATCATCCAACTCGGGCCGACGTTCCTGCACAGCATGATGCCGTTCGAAAGGATGAATGGTGTCATCAAAGGATACGTTCGCAACATGTCACGTCCAGAAGCATAGCCAGGGGCTTTTTGACCAAAGAGTGCATCTCCTACTGCACGAATTATCTAGGCATTGAGAACCCCGTTGGTCTGCCCGTCAACAGGCACCTCGGCAGGCTCGCTAGATGGGGTCACCGCGATGGTCGCCGCGAAATGCATGTCGACTTCGAGGGTCGACTCGCCGACTTTGAAAGAGCAAACCTAGTCGTGCTACAACACATAGACGTGGTCGATCCTTGGGTGGTAGAGCACAAAACCTTTATTGAGAAGACGTACAATGATCGAGGCCAACAGGGACGGACGGAGATATAATCAAAGAGCACAACTCATGTTTCACGCATTGGTTCAAGGAGAAGCTTCTGTCGTACCCTTAACATGAGGATTCTTCTGCGGAAGAAAAACTCATATTCGCCTTGTCACAGGGCGCCGAGCACAACCTGATGACCTATGAGACGTACAATATCAACGGCTACACATTCTACATCAACGACAAGGACATGAAGAGCGATGGTTATGAGAACTCCGGGGTAACGATGGAATCCTACACTGGTAACGACAAGGACAGATACTACGGAAGGATCGAGGAGATCTGGGAGCTGAGCTACGCTGGAGAGAAGGTCCCGATGTTCTGTGTCAGATGGGCCAAGAGCGTCCTAAAAGAAGACCGGTATTTCACCACCATGGTTATACCCGAAGCCAAATCCAAGACCGCGGGCGCAAACGTCACCGCGAAAAATGAGCCATGGGTACTGGCTTCCCAAGTGGACCAATGCTTCTTCATTACCGACCCATCAAAGCCCAGTCATGTTGTCGTGAGGAGAGGCAAAAGGAAGATCATCGGAATGGATGGAGTCGCCAATGAGCAAGACTTCAACAAGTACGGCGACCCGAAGATGGAACATGACGACGACGATGAAGTGCCATACACCACAAGAAGAAGCAGGACCACCCTACCTAAAGGACGTCCGTTCAAGAGAAGAACTCCATTTGAGAAAAAGAAGGGAAAGAAGATTGTGAAAAGATAGCTAGCTAAGATCGATTGTATTTAAATCGTAGACTTCATTTCTCGATTGTAATTCGACATATTGAAATGATATTTCTTCTGCTCTAGTCCTCATGAATATTTATTTATGTTTATTATGGTATTGAATTTCTAACTCACAAAAAGTATTTAATTTGTTAATATTTTTTGAACCCATGAATATTTTTAAATTTCATGGGCACGTTTTGAATTCATGAATATTTTTTCAAATTTGATGATATTTTTTCATATTCATAAATGTTTTACCAATTCACAAATGAATGCAATTAAAAATCCAAAAAACAACAAATTTGATGATATTTTCAAATAACAAATTTGATGATATTTTCAAATAACAAATTTGATGATATTTTTTCATATTCATAAATATTTTCAAATAATAAATTTGATGATATTTTTTAAAAAATTATTACTGTTTTTATAAAAAATTATTACTGTTTGATATTCATATTCATTTTCTAAAAAATTATTAGATGCAAAAAATAATAAAGAAAAAGTTACTAATGGCGCACCAGAGGTGGGTGCGCCATTGCTATCACTGTTTTTATAAAAATTATTACTGTTTCATATTCATATTCATTTTCTAAAAAATTATTAGATGAAAAAATAATAATAATAAAAGTTACTAATGGTGCACCAGAGGTGGGTGCGCCATTGCTATCACTGTTTTTATAAAAAATTATTACTGTTTCATATTCATATTCATTTTCTAAAAAATTATTAGATGTAACTAAAAAAAGTTACTAATGGCGCACCCCTCGCCCCCCGCGCCAGATCGCTCACCCCTCACCCCTCGGTGGTGCGCCATTGGTATGGATGTACTTATGGTGCACCCCTAGGAGGTGTGCCATTGCTAACCTTCCCCCCTCTATCCCTTTGCCCCTCGCCCCCCGCGCCAGATCGCTTGCCAGATCCCCCTTCAATTCCCTCCCTCGCCAGATCCCCGCGCCCGCTCCACCGCCGCCGACGACCCTCCGCACCCGTTCCGACGACCCCCGTGCCTGCTCCGACGAGGTGCACTGCCCACTTCTTCTTCCTCCTGGACCACCAGCTGGAGCCGGGAAGCTCTCCTCCGCCGGATCGCCTCGCTCCACCACCGTCGGCATCGCTGCTGCCGCCGCCTCGAGCTGCAACATCGGCGCCCCCCCGACCTCTCCAAGCACGCCCCGACCTTACTGTGAGCCCCCCGATCGCTTCCCTCCCTCGCCAGATCCCCTATCTCCCCTCACTCCAAGCACGCCCCGATCTCTGCCCGTGGCCGCCATGGCCGGACCCCCGTGTCCCCTGCATTTCTAACCTAGACTAGATGCTTGACTGAATTTTGTTGGGCACTACTGCTGTCAGACTAGTGCAGAATGAGAACTCTTCCCCACTGTTTGATTTGCTTGCTGCCACAAAAAATCACTAGAATTTAGTTGCACGCGTCTCATAATCTTGTTGAGTGCTACTGCTGTCGTCATGAAGCATACATGGTGTACTTATGAGATCAACTTTGAAATTGATTTGTTCCTGCATGAAGTATTGATAAACATTGCAGTTCAGTTGTGTTCATTTGGTTTGAGAAAGTCGCTACTACAAAGGATGTCTGCGTGTTGCTGCAGCTGGGACTTTGTTTGATTGTTTGCACTAGTGGTAGTACTACCAAGTTGGAAGTGATGGTGGCAATGCTTCTGGATTTGATGACCGCTATTTTATTTATATTCAGTGTGCCTGCTATATATGCATGTCAAGCGTTCCATTTTATGGTTATATTGGTTGTTGAAATCCGAAGTTTCAGGAAAGCAACTTTTCGAGTTTGTACAAGCCCATTTTGCATGAAGTTTGTGTTTTTATTTGCTTTGTTCCAAAATCTTCTTGTGAACACTGCAATTACTTATCCCTCGATGATGATGATGTTAATTTATTCTGTCTTTCGAGCCAACGGCCCTGGATTGCAAACTCAAGATACAAATGGTAAATGTGCTTGCCTATAGACTGTAGCTTTTGTTTGCTTTGCTCTGTTTTCTCCAACTCTGAATACTTGCCTTTAGAGCTTGAGGTTTCCATTTCATGTGTCGGGATGAAGTCCATGGATGTCTTGAGTTATTTGAGATTGGACCATGTGGTTCTGCAAACCCAGCTGTTAGGTTCTGGCATGCATATATTATATTTTGTTAGCAGGGTATGGTTGTAGATTTTGATGGACTGAAATTCTGTCAGTGGATATCACTCAACCATAACAGGTAGTTGTTGTTACTGTTTGAAAGAAGAATCCAGCAGTGACTGGGATTTTTCTTTTGTCCCAGTCAAATTGATTGTTGTAGTAAAAAGCAGGTAAGTGTTTGAAAATGCAATATTTGCCTGATTTAATGATCTGCTATGCTACTTACCAAAATGCACTTACTTATGGCGTGGAGAGGCATACATGCCTTGCCCAGTTATTTGTTCTTTGAGTGTACTGGAAACTTAAGAGTGTGGTGTTGGAATTCGAGAGCCTAAACTTCAGATATGTGTGTGGGTGTGTGGCTTTGCTCTCTGAGTCTAGTCTCTGTGTATCATCAAAAGGGATGCATGCTTACCAGTGCCACTTCTCTTTCAAGCATTGTTGTTGAAATGAGATTATATGTGTGTGGGTGTGTGGCAACCGTACCTTTGAGGATGTAGTGATTTGGCACAGGGGAATCTTGAAAAAACAATTTGCCTCTAGGACTGTCATTGTCAATAATATGTGTGAACTGTGAAGTGTACCTGCTAGGAACAACATTTTTCTTCTGTTACCAGTAGAGGTTCTATGTTGGTAAAGGCAACTGTAATACAAGGAATTTATATCTTGATCATAGGATGATGTATCAGGAATTTCTGCACGTCTGTTCAGTCAGCAGGGCTATCTAGCCTAGTGACTAGCACTATGGTCTTTCTGTTTCATACAACTGCAATTTCATTTATGTTGTTATAAGTTTGTTGCTGTCAGCATGAGTTAACTTGCTGTCATTTATCGAAATTCAGAATGTGCTGGACTATATGTTCATTGGTACTACTTGTGATGCTGCTGCTGTACTACTTGGGAATTTTGTCAACTTGTGATGCTGCTGCTGTACCCCGAGAGGCCCTTGAGTTTGCCAGAATGTCGATTAACTTCTGTTCCGGCAAATTCGGGTACTCCATATGTCCTATTTTCAGCAAAGGTCATGCTGAAATTTTTCGTGAATTTTAGCATGACTTTGCTAAAAATGGACATATGGGGTACTTGCGACTAATGCATGGGCCGGGGTATCTTAGTACTTAATTAAGTAGGATCAACTGCCCCTTTATTCTTGCTGCATTAAACCATAGGTGGCAATAGAGCCAAGTGATTAGGCCCAACTTAGAATTCTCCTTCCCTTTTCTTGATAGGGTATATTATTAGAAGATACCCATATATATCAGTCAACCTAGGGTGCCACGGCATCGATAAACCCTAAATGATGAAAACTTAGCTTAGCATTTAGGGTGCCTCAGCGTCGACAAACCCTACATGATAAAACCTTGGCTTTTAGGGTGCCTCGGTGTCGATAAAAACCTAAATGATGAAACTTAGGCTGTTAGGGTGCCTCGGCGTCGACAAACCCTAAATGATAAAAGCTTAGCTTTTAGGATGCCTCGGTGTCGACAAACCCTAAATGATGAGACCATGATCTTGTTCCTTGACAATAACCAACTTTTTGACCAAACTTTTTTCCTATTTAGAGCGAAACATGGCCCACAACGATGAGGCCGGCGGTTCGGGCAAGGCATTCTGGGAGCTGTCCCAGGAGATGGAGGAAGAACCTCACCGCTATGAGGATGCCGCGGAAGACACCGATCCCGACTACACAACCCCTAGTGGCGTTGGGGATGACACCACTGATGGTGCCGCCGAGGATGCCACCACTGATGATGGCGGCGCACGCACAGATGGAAGCCAACCGAAGAGGCAACGGAAGGACCGGCACCCGAACGTGCTCGGCACTATCAAGGAGGAATTTACTGAAGTGTCCTCCGAGGGGCATCCAACGGCGCCCAAAGAAATAGTCAAGGGGTACGCGGGACAGCTCGGGTGCATTCTCCGGAGCACCGTCTCGATCAACACCGAGAACCTAAGGCATCGTGACCGAGGGAATTTGCGCAACCTCCTCTTCACGAAGCTGCACGAACGATAGAAGTTCCCCGGTGACTTCGCAAACACACGCCTCTCAGGGAATAAAGTGAACAGTGCTTCCCTCACGAAGATGAGCAAGGCCCTGGCTACTTGGAGAGGCGCGGTGAAGAGCATGATTGAAAAAGGTGATAGGTATGAGAAGATCAAGGAGAAAAATCCTTCGATCAGCGAAGATGACTACCGGGAGTTCAAGATCAAGTGCGAGAGCAACGCATCCGAGGAATCAAGTCAGTGGGGGAAAGATATGTGGGACTTGAACTTAGGGGTCCACAAACTCTGTCCCGGTGGTTACAGAGTGGCGGAACCTATATGGGACAAGGAGGACGCGGAGCGTGCCGAGCAAGGCCTACTGCCCCGCTTCGAGAAATACCGTGACAAGCAGACCAGGAACTATGTCAGGGCCCGGTACAAGATTGACCGGTAACCAAGGAGCTTACCACGGATCCGAAGACCAAGGCGCTTGAGCGTGTTCTGGTAAGGAATACACCCCCACGTAATTAGCTCCATATGGTTGCATTCTAGTTAATGAAGCCAAATTTCTAAATGGTTCACGTTCCTTCCGCAGGACACTGAAAGCAGTAGTGCGGGGTCGTCTCAGAGCTCCCCTTTCGACACCCCTTTAAATAGGGCGTTGAACATAATGAAAAACAAGGAAGCTCAGTAAGCCGTCGTCAGCTGGTCGTGTGGTCGGCAAAGGCTTGTCCACGAAATGGTCGGAATACTATACCGCTGGGCGAAAGGAGAGAAAGACCAGCTCGGAAAGCCAGCAGCGTGAGGTTCAAAAACTCAAGGCACAAGTGGCGCGGATTCCGGAGATGGTCGAAGAGCAAGTGCGAGACCAACTGGGAGCGACGATCACTGCCATTATACCTACCTTGGTTTCTAGGCTGCAGGCGTGGGTGGCGGGCGGCCAACAGGGGCCGCCCCCGATTCCCAGCTTCACGGGTAGCAACTTGCGCAACGCACCGGCGGCGCCATTGGTGTCTCCGGCGTAGGCGGCATTGGTGTCTCCCGCGGCGGCGCCGGCATTGCGGCTTAATGCACCCGGGTGTGGGAAGAATACGCCGGCCGGCACCTCGGCAGCAAGCGGCCCCTCCGTCAATTGCACGCCCGCCGTTGGCGGTGCCTCGACATTAGCCGAGCTCGACGCCATCACGGTAACTAATTAAGCCTCTCGGCCAACGACTTCATCTCCTTGCCTTTGACTGGGAATCCCTGACGCCCTACATGTTTTCGCACGGCGCCGCCGATGTTCCATGCACTCTCCTGCACTTCGTGAACGACGAGTTGGTCGATGTCGCCAAGGGTAGAATCGTTCAACCGGGCAGCCGCGTGTTCCACGGTAATCCGATGCCACCCACCGTTTATATGGTTCAACTGGTTCGGGTGCTGCCGGGCTTCGACGACATGTTACCTCCGTATCGACCCCATGGGGCCGACGAAGATGATGTGATGACCCTCAGCGCCTGCATAAGCTGGCCCATGCTTTGGCCGAAGAGCCAGATTCGTTTGGGGGCAGGGGACACCACCCCACAGACAACACCGCCAGTCGTGCCGGTGCCAAGCCATGGCAAGACCCCCGCAACGCTACCGGACATGCCGGATGTGACACCCAAATTTTTATTTGGATTTTTTTTTAATAAAAAAAATTTATTTGACTTGAGGGAGGTGATTTAAATTTTTCTTCAAAAGAACTCTCCCTTTTCAAATATTTTTTTATGGCAAGAGTTTTATTTGGATTCACCCAAGGTCTGTCTTTGGTCTTGGAGGTTCTTGCTTTTTATTTTGACTCAAGACAAAATACTTTTCACTTGGGAAAATCCCTTTTGAAAATCTCTTTGAAATTTGCACTATGGCTTTTGGAATAATCCTTTGCCACTTTCAACATTTCTCTCTTGCCATGGCCTTAGTGCAAATACTCTCTCCTAAACCTTCCCTCACCTTTGGATCATGAGTTGCATCAAATCCAGCAAGCTGAACCTCCCCATATGGTTATTTTCCATTTAAATCTTATTCAAACAAATTTCTGTCTTCTATTCTAGCCATTGGTGATTTACAAAGGAGCTACACTTTCTGCTTTGATTTTTGCCCCCAAACCATTTTCCCTTCCTAGTCCTTTGAACCCTCAACCAAGATCCATGAAGATCCACTGGTCTTCAGTTCATATTTTTCAAACTACACTTGCTGCAAGTTTGGACCAGATTTGTCAAATTTGGTGAAATTCATTCAAATCTTTCTCCAAAAATTCCAAGTAAAATCAGACAGCCTCTGGGTGCATTGAGTGGTCACCTCACCAAGTCCCAGCCCCAGGAAAATTTTTCTCATTGCCAAATCATTCTGTCAAACACCTGCAGTGCATTGTCAAACTCAGGTTCAGTAAAGTTCAGAGAACATTTCAGTGCATTGTCGTTTTCTTCAGAACTTGTTGTCGATCTCGACAGTGCCTCGATGTTGCCTTGCTCCCCGTCCCCTCCCCCTTGTTCCTGCACCGCACGAGCGTCTGGCACCTTGCGGACGTCGGCGACGAGCAGCAGAAGGTGCGCCGCCCCGTGACCGACGCCAGCGGCGGCTTTGCGGCCGCCAGGGAGAGGCGCGGCGCTGACGACGCCACCCAGCGCCGCCCAAGCCACCGGAACGCGCTGCCACTCTCGTCGTGAACCGCAGGGCGCGGAGCGCGCTCTCTGCCGCCGACGTGCCCGTGCGGCCACCCCACCGTGGACCGGCGCCGTTACGCCAAGACCAGCCGAGATTAGCGGGGGAATGACACCAGTAACATCCACTGATGCTGCCTGGCCACTCAAACCTCCTGCCAATCCACTGCATCGCCGTAATTGCTCGCCGGAGATTCTCCGTTCACGGCCACCCCGTCGATCCGCCTATAAATAGAGGCCCCGAGCTTCAACTCGAACCCACACCATCCCTGCACTCCACCTAGAGCACGCCTAGCCACTGGAAGAGCCCCGAGGAGGTCTCCTTCCTCGACTCCGGCCGCCGCGGCCCGCCACGGGATCCAGCTCGATTCGCTCCCGTGCGTGCGCCTCTGGCCCCCATCTCTTGCCAGTAGCTTCACTATGCATCCCTCCTTCTGACCCGCGCTTCAATTCGAATTTTGCAGCCCTCCACCGGAGTTCTCCACCCTCACCCGAGCCGCCGTCCACCGGAGAAAGTGTCGCCGTCGACGTGGTGCTCCCCGTTGGTCGAGTCCACCACCCACCGACGCGGAAGAACACGCTGAAGCTCTATGTACCCTCCGATCTCCCTGACTCACCGTGGTTCGACGCCGGCGTCCACCGCAGTCTTCGGGCGCCGGCGAGGTTTTTAAACCTGACATGTGGGACCCCCTGTCAGCCTCTCTTCTGTTTCCACTCGCGAACCATTTTCTGTTGGCGCCTTCGGGCAAAATACGCTTTCCCTTTTTAGCTGGCGCATTTCTTTCCGAAGCATTTTCTGTTTTCTCAGTTTAAACCCTGGAACTTTTCTGTTTCATTACAGATAAGTTCCTGGACAGAAACCTTTATAACTTTTTAATAAAAAGGGATTTTTGAGTGATTCTTTTTCTGACAGTCTTAAAATTTTGTCTAGTTTTTTATAGGATTTATTTGAAAAAAAAATTGAGAAGTTTTTGTGCACGCGTTGGTTTTCACGTTAGAACCCATTTTCGTTGTGCCGTAGGTTCCGGAAGAGGTGATGGAGCCGCGAACTTCGCCGAGCTAGACTCCGACTTCTCCGAACCAGGCAAGCATGTTTTGAACATTTGATATGACAGGTGTTTTGCATGTTTGCGTGAAAGTTTGTGCGTGGCATATGAGTGTCGGTGAATACCTCGTTGCTTGTGAGGAAACTACCCGCATGTTCCAAAGTTGCGATGATCTCTGATGAGAGATGGCCTAATCATGTGGTGACATGAAGGGCAGCAAGGTGGTACTGTTGTAGCATACCAGCCTTGCGTCATCCGGCGAATTCCGACGTTAACATGGACGGAGTCACGTTATCGTCCTTTCCCCTCCGTGCTACCACATGTTTCTTTGCCAGGATGCGGTTTAGTAAGTTGGTAACCTCTTTCCGTGTACACACCCAACAGAGGGGCCGGGATGATGGTACCTTGGCCCAGGATTAAAGCCAGTCATCCGGTCAGGGGGCATGGGTGTTTCCGGTTGGGACCGAGAGGGGGGGCACCCCCTTAGAGCGCGCGTATAGAAATTTGATCCCATGCTACGCGAGGTTGTAGCCTCCCCGTCTCAAGGTTTTTCTTGAACGTTGCCGAGGGTGATCCCTAGCTTCGGAATGTTGAATGGGTGTGTACTGGTTAGACGTGTTTCTTCTAAAACACCGTAAACGGAACTAGTCCCCGTGACTACTGGAATCCGTTGGCTGCGGTTAAGTACAAACTCTGCAGAGTCAAATTCTTCCAAGTCATCGTATCCATGATCAAGTAGTGTAATCATTATATCCATATCTATCCGCGTGGAAAACTTGTCCCCGGTGAACAAGCTCAAGTGGTAAATCCAGTTTAATTATTATTCCTGTGGATGGACTAACTTTATATTTGTCTCGTACTTGTGATAATTTATGTTCCCGAACTATTGAATTATTGAGCTACAATATAAGCCCTTTATGTGACGTCGCGCAGACGTCCGACTGTGGCGTGTTTTTGTTTCTTACTTTAAATATAAGCCCTTTATGTGATGTCGCTCAGACGTCCGACTGTGGCACGCACTGCCTTTATTTCTGTCATAAGCCCTTTATGTGGTGTCGCCCCGACGCCCGACTGTGGCATTATTATTCTTGCAGTTTCCTCTCGAGGAGTCATTCAGACCCTCGTTTGGCACCAGTATTATTATTATTGCAGTTTCCTCTCGAGGAGTCATTCAGACCCTCGTTTGGCACCAGTATTATTATTATTGCAGTTTCCTCTCGAGGAGTCATTCAGACCCTCGTTTGGCACCAGTATTATTATTATTGCAGTTTCCTCTCGAGGAGTCATTCAGACCCTCGTTTGGCACCAGTATTATTATTATTGCAGTTTCCTCTCGAGGAGTCATTCAGACCCTCGTTTGGCACCAGTATTATTATTACTGCAGTTTCCTCTCGAGGAGTCATTCAGACCCTCGTTTGGCACCAGTACTACTATTCTTGCAGTTTCCGCTCGAGGAGTCATTCAGACCCTTGTTTGGCACCCAGTAATTACTATCTCTATTTCTGAACGCACTGGTTAACTTGTTCTTATGCTTCATGTTTACATTTGTTATATCTTATGTCCGAACTGTCTTGCGAGTACTTTCATAGTACTCAGCTGGCTTGTTGATTTGGCCAGATGTTGACGAAGGCGATCTCTTGGATGAAGAGTTTGATAGCGCGTCCGATGCCTAGAGGAGTCCCGGTCAGTCCTGCGCGATCCCGGATATTGGTCACTTGTATTATATACGCTTCCGCCACCCGCAATAAGTCTCCTCGAGCCTCACTCCGACGCTCGATGAGCTGTAGTCTTCAGGAGTCATATCACTCGCTTCGGGGTGATATTTCCACCACCGTTATTATCGTGAGTTAGTAGTTATGCCACCCTATCCGCCGTCTTGTTTTATCGGCGTGCATGTAATAAATTGTTGGGCAGTCTCCGCTCAACCTTGTATTATATTCCGTACTCCTGTTATTTTTCTTCTGTGACCAAGATATTGTCTACTAGTGAGAAGGAATTCTTCCTCGCTGGTCCATAAAAGGGATTGGTCTCTCAATAATTATTTTATTGAAAAACCGCCGATTTCGACCTCGGGTGCCGGTGATCCCCACCGTTGTTTTGCCGGACCCAGTGCCTCCCCTGCCCCGCCAGCAGCACTAGAAGAACCGCGGTGAGCCGTTGCACCGTTTCCCCCATGCCTCGTTGCCTGATTTGCCCCCTAGCCGCATCAACCACCGGAGCCGAGTGCTCCCCGCCGCCGGCCATGTCGCCGCCGCGGTTGCAACACCCGCACGTCGCACCAGAGCACGTAGGCGTGCTCAGCGCCTCCTCAGGAAGCCGCAGACCCCACCCGTTCGCCTGGAAAGGCGCTGTAGCACCTAAACTATCAGTGTCCGTACTCCGGCCGCCGCGGAAGTGCTCGCCGCCATCAACTCCGGCCCTCCCAGCCGCTGCTGCGTGCACCACTCGACGCGGACGAGCCTCCCCGTCACGTAGATGCCTCCGCCGGCCATTTGGTCGCCGTAGGAGGAATCCCGAGCCCCTCCGCCGTCTCTGGCCCTGCCGGCGACGAGCCCGGGGTCAACTCCGGCGAGTTTGACCCGGGTTGACCTTGTTTGACTCCCCCCTGAGTCACTAACATGTGGGGCCAACCCCTAACTAATTTCTAGTTTAGGATTAAATTAGCGTTAATTAACCCTGTCAATTAGCTGACCAGATGACATGCGGGCCCCACTGTCAGTTTGACCCGGACCGCCCCGTTGACCAGCTGACGTCTTAGTGACGCAGTTAATAATTTTCTGGATTTAAAATAATTCAGGAAATTCCAGAAAATCCTATAAACTTCTAAAAATCATAGAAAATAATCTATAGCTCAGGATGAAAAGATTTGTATATGAAAAATGATCAGAAAAATCTAATCTATCCATCTGCACCATTTTCATGCATGTTTGAACAACTTAAAGCTGCTGTATAAAACAATTTGAATTAATGGCATTTGAAATGTCATATATGGAGTTTGAATTTGAATCTTAGATTCAAACAAATTCCATTTAACTTGCTGCTAGTTGCATTAGCCCAAACCACAGCATATTGCCATGTCATGATCATGCATCATAATGTGCATTGCATTGATTGTGTTTCCTCTCTGTTGCCGTTGTTTGTCCCCTCTCGGTAGACGATGTTCCGACGTTGTGATCGTTGACACTAATGAAGACTCAATGCTCTCTTCAAAAGTGCCAGGCAAGCAAAACCCCCTTGTTCATTCCGATACAATCCCACTCTCTCGCTCCTGCTCTCTTTTACTGCATTAGGACAACAACGATTTATCTGTTACTTGCTGCGGTAGCTGAACCCCTTTATCCTCTGCATGACCTGTCATTGCCACAGTAAATAGATGAAACCCACTAGCATGAGTAGGAGTTGTTTGAGCCCTGATGTGCCTACTCATTCATGCTTGTTTGTCATGCCTGCTATTGCTTAGAGTTGTGTCAGGTCTGATTCATCGGGAATGAATTGGAATGTGGTGAACATGTCCTACTGTTGGGAGCTAAGTGTGTGAACACGATTTGGTAAAGGTAGCGGTGAGAGGCCATGTAGGAGTACATGGTGGGTTGTCTCGTTGAAACCGTCCTCAGGAACTGAGTTCTGTGTTTGTGATCCATGAACAGTTACTACCACACATTGGGCTCCGGGCGCTCCAAGCTCTCTCGACTTATTAACCGCCTCGATATCTGTCCAGGAGTTGCAACTAGTTTCTGGTGTTTGTAGGTTGTGTTAGTAGTCTACCAAGTGGTACCCAGTAGAGGTGGGCTTGGGACAGACTGGGCACCGTGGCACGGTGTACCAAGCGTAGATCCATCCGTCGAGGTGGGCTTGGGAACCCTGTTCACATCGTTTGGGGCCGTGAGCGACACCCCAGCCGGATCTCCTTGCGGATGGAACCCGAATAGGCGATAAACCTGGACGAGAGACTTGTGTGGTTAGTCAGGTCGTGGCCGACTCCCTCGCCAGGCTTCCGCTTGAAGGTTGCCGAGGTACACGACGTGTACATGGTGGTAAGTGGCGAGAGCGTGTGTGACGAAGTACACCCCTGCAGGGTTAATATGATCTATTCGAATAGCCGTGTCCGCGGTAAAGGACTTCTGGGTCGCCTGTACAGTTCATAGACAAGTGAAAGTGGATACTCTAAAATGCGCAAGATAAGCGTGAGTGCTATGGTTGGCGTTCTCGTAGGGTGACGGGAGCGGATCCATAGTGGAGTATTGATATGGTGAATATGTGGACTCGTGTGCGCCACCTCAAAAGGGTTACTTGCAGTCGTAGTTCAGGATAGCCACCGAGTCAAAGCTGGCTTGCTGCAGTTAAACTCCACCACCCCCTTTGTTGATACCGATGCATATGTAGATAGTTCTAATGTAAGTCTTGTTGGGTACATTTGTACTCAAGTTTTCTTATTTTATGTTTTGCAGAGAGACGTCAGTCTCGCTAGTAGTTCCGTGTGGACTTCGACGTTTAGCTTGATACCTCAGCTACGATCTTGTGCCCTCGGCAGGATCTAGTAGATAGTCAGGCTTCTCAGCCCTTTTCATTTGTAGATGTCTGTACTCAGACATGTTAAGCTTCCACATGTGCTTTGACTTGTATGCTCTGAATGTTGGGTCATGAGACCCATGTTTGTAATATCTGGCTCTTCGGATCCTAATGAATAAATACTCCGAGTCATAGAGTCTTGTTGTGATGCCATGTTGTATTTGCACATATCGAGCATATTGTGTGTATGATTGAAATGCTTGGTATGTGTGGGATCCGACAACCTAGTTGTCTATCCTTAGCAGCCTCTCTTATGGGGAAATGTAGTCTAGTGCCTCCTTGAGCCATAGTAGTCCGCTACAGCCCGGTTCACCGGAGTCCTGCTAGCCCAGCACTACTGCTCTGGACACTTGACTGGCCGGCATGTGTTTCATATCGTTCCTGTGTCTGTCCCCTCGGGGAAATGTCACGCGGTGACATCTGGAGTCCTGCCTAGCCTGCTACAGCCCGGGTTCCCGGAGTCCTATTAGCCCAGTGCTACAGCCCGGATTCGCACGCTGCTGACCGACACGTTCGATGTTGATTCATGTATGCCTGTCCCCATACGTTAGTGCCGCTTTGGGTTCACGACTAGCCATGTCGGCCCGGGTTCTCTGTCATATGGATGCTAGCGACATTGTCATATACGTAAGCCAAAAGGCGCAAACGGTCCCGGGCCATGGTAAGGCGACACCCGTGGGAGTACCGTGCGTGAGGCCACAAAGTGATATGAGGTGTTATAGGCTAGATCGGTGTGACTTGGAATCGGGGTCCCGACAGCTTTGGTATCAGAGCCTGACTGCCTGTAGGTTTACCAAGCCAAACTGGTCGAAGTTGAGTCTAGAAATGCTTTAGTTATATAAGGGAATTGACTGTGGAAGGGAACGTAAGGCTCTTTTTACTCCTTTACCTTATAGCCTTCTGATCTGAGTCATCATCTTCTCTTCTACGGGGATTAAGAACTAGGCTCCTCATCTTTCTATCAGGATCACGTGTTACTAATCCGTAGACTCGTAAGATTGTTGGTTCCAGGCCTCAGTTCAGTTCCTACTACTTCCGTATGTTGACCATTGATCCCGGAAGTTTATATTGTGATGTTGAGTGGTTATGCCACCATTTTGCAGGATGTCTCAATTCTTTTTGAGCATTTACAGCCGTTATGTTGTCCGAGTCATCCCAGGTTTCTAAACAATCTGATGCATTTGCAAAATCCTTTCCCTCTGTTTTGCGTCCCTTTGGGCCAGATTAAGCACACTACCGGTGCGTTGAGGCACTCTGTTGCCTTGACAAATATGTTGGAATTATTATTATTATGACCCTAGGTGTCTTAGAGGACCACTTAGTAATCTAGCAATGTTTGCATCCCCAGTGTGATGATTCTGGCCATTATTCTCGAAAGCATCCCGTGATGCCATTTAGTTAGTAGGCATTCTATTTCTGGGTTCTTGAGCCCAAGATTCACTCCACCCTACCTCATGTTGTTTGTATTTGCTAGTTCCATTAGGATATTAGTAACCTTGCGATAGTCCTCGAGGTCCGTGGTATATCGTTCTTCCAATACCATGAACTGCTTATGGCAGAAGTTCTCTTGAACTGAAAGATCACAACCAGAGTGCTCTTGACGAGTTCTCCATTCATATTGTGACTCTGCCAGTTCTACCTTCCTGCATGGGTTATCCGGAAGAAATATGTTGAACTCGTTCGACATACTAATTCATGCATCCGCAACTCAGAAAACCATATGTTCTTTTGGGTTGTCCCTCTTTAGCTGTATTCCGGCCCTCGTCTGTCAATTGATAGTCAGGAGGAATTATGCATCCGTGTTATCGATGCCTATTATTCTTGTGGTCTGTCAAGCCATTCTAATCCGGAATGACTAGGAGAAACAAACTCCAGTACCTCGTCCATCTTTGGGATTGGGTCAAAGCAATTGTATTCCGCAGACCAAAATGCCAATCCAGCTTTTGCTCTGCTCTACCTTGGAGCGTTACCATCTTTATGTCAAGAGTGTCATGAGAATTGCACCACCTCTTATGAATTCTTGACGCAGTGATACTTTCCGCCATCATTATTCATTCCTCGGTCCCGTGTTGTCACAACCGGAATACCGACAAGTGAACCGTGATGTGTGAAATCAATACTCTGAGCAACTCGTTGCTTGGTAGTTAATGGCAATACTCTCATTCTTAGCGTGCTGGTTATTGAATCATCATCCTAAGATTGATCGTGCTACCTAGTCATTATTTTTGGTGCACTCTTCAATCAATGAGTTAGGAATTTGTCAAACCCTTGCTCAGTTGATCATATCGTCTTGCCCTGAAAAGCAAGATTGTTCTCGAGCTTAGTAACATATCGGTGGTTCGTGATTTTCCGAATATCTTCTCAGAAGTATCACCAGGTTGTCACCTGACCGCTATGTTGAGCTCGTGATCAAATGGTTTTCCTATAAACCACCCCTTCTCCAAGAATCTGTGTTGGATACCCCTGAGCTAGTTGGTCAAGCTAAACAACAACTTGGAGGGTTGGAAGATAAAAGCTTGTCTAACTTAGTTCATTTCCAAAGGGATATCTTGTGATGTGTGTTTGTTGTAGAAGGATGATCTCTTCATCGATTGGTCCTCGAGATCAGTTGTTGAACCTATCGTCTTGCCCAAACCTTGATTTGAGTGTGGGCCATCGTCAAATCAAGTTAGGACCAACGATAATCGTAATGTTGTCTTACTCGTGGTTGATTCCTCGAGCATACACCATTACATCTTTTGGTCTGACCAATGCTAGCACTTGTTCACATAATTATGGAATTCCATCTCCATGGAAACCTGGATGAATTGTTGTTGAGCCCATCAACAACACTGCTACCTACTCCATGACTCGTGTTGAACATCCAGCTAGTATTGGAAACTTTATAAGCATTATCTTCGTGTTCCGTTCATGAAGCATATGTTTGGATGAAAGTAGTGACTTCCTCTAATTCACGTGCATCTGATGCAAGTTGCCGTCGTGGATTGATAAAGTCAATGTTGCTTCTTTTGGAATCATCCCAAAATCGGTCATGCATACGTGCGAAGTATTCTGTGGTTCGGAGACTTGCAACCTTCGTTCTATATGTGTTCTTAGCACCCCAAGCCATTGATTGATTTGTTCGAGGAAAAGGAGTTAAGTGCTAATCCATGGTAATGCACAAGATTCCGTTATCCTCAATGATGGTTCCCAACCAGAACCCGGTAGTGTTTTGTGGTAAGACTACTACGTGGTCATGCTTGTCTTGGACAGCGTGTTCTCATGAATGTAGCAGAACCAGCTCGTGTTTAGAGCTTGCTATCGTAGTTCATTCCCGAGAATCTCGCAACATCATCTCGTCGATTTGTGTTGCAAACTTTCTTTTCCGGACATGCTGTCTGAAATATCCTGTTACCAACCAGATCTGAATCTCAGGCAGATATGATGGTTGGAACATCTCCCAATAGCTATAATATTGGTCTTCATAACCCGGTAAGTGGATGTCGTGGCCAACACACCCAGCCGAAAGACCTATTATTGTAGTATCCTGATTGATAAAGTTGGCCACCTCCCCATAAGGATTTCGTAGGAGTTGCTCCCTAGTTGTTCCTTATGGATTTTTATATTTCCGAAGTCCGACCTTTTACTTGATGTTCTAGATATCAAACCATATCTATGAATGGGATATGCTAGTGCATCAAGGAGAACATTAGAAGCGGAGTGCTAAATGTCTCTCGGTCGATCATCCAGATTTGCTTCTTTGGCATTGCTAAGGAAAAATCTGAGAAAGTGATGTCCTCCTTTGCACCTGCGTCCTCCATCACCGTCCATCATGGTAGTATGATGAGTTGCCAGGATCCTCAGCACGGATGTTGGTAAAACCTTGATGAATATGGAAATGCTCAAGTTCTTGAAAGCACGCTCAGTCACTAGGTTATATCCTTGGTATCAACTGGAATGTGCCTTCCATTTGCCGAGTTGTTCTATAACCATAGTTTCCTTTCCAAATTGAGTGTGCCATTCTTTTGAATTCTTTCAAACGATCATTTGTAAATTGCCTTACACTGGTATGAAGAGTTTCAATGATCTCTGAATCAAAAGTAATTCTTTTTGCCACTTAAGGGAATATTTCTATGAGTCACCTTTCCTAAGGTGCCCCATTATGGAGTCATGGCAATTAACTCCTCGCTGCTTTGGAACCCATGCACCATATTATCTAAGTGTGGGATTGTTGCCCACCAAATCAAACCTCATCGTTTGTTCTTCCATCCCTCTCTATGTGTTTTGTGTCTCAACTCGAGATGTGTCAACATCTCATTCCGCGAGTTGATCTTGTATAGCTCGATCTTCGAGAAGATCAATCCTGTAGAGTTTCCCTCTCTTCCGTCATCATAGTTGGATGAAGCTCTCGAAAGAAAAGATGTCAAGATCAGGATGATGCAATGAATCAACATCTTCGAGGAGAACAATTGGATCGTGAAGATTATGTTACTTTGCGTTCCCCTTTCATCTTACCCTACGCTTAAATCTCGGGACGAGATTTTTGTTTAGTGGGGGTGAGTTGTCACATCCCTAGCCTTGCTATGCACTAGGCTAGCTAGATATGCTTGCATCATGTCTAAATTTATTGAAATTTGAAATGGGGATGAACAAACCCTAGCACCAAATGAACTCAACTAGGGTCAAATTCAAATGTTTTCAATGAACCCAAAATGCCTTTGGAAATGTTCATGATTTTGATAAAGGTGAAAACCTCTGCCAAAAATGATGAGCATATTTCTTGGCCATTTATGGATTTTTGAATTAACTCATATTGTATTTAAATTGGGGCATTTAAATTCTATAAATATTTTAAATGCTCTAATAATTCTGAAAGGTAGTTGAGGGCTTTTGGGAATAATCCAGTATCAGCCCACAATTTATTTCAGGATTTTATAAAGTGGTTTAGTATTTTACTAAATCCAAAAAAACAAAGACAGAAAATAGAAAACAGAAACAGAAAGCAGAGAGAGAGAGAGTTACCTTGGCCCGTTGCTGTAGCAGCCCAGCCCACTGGAGATGCCAGTCATCCCCTACCTCACGCCAGTAGGCAGGGGCGCGTGGCCTCCGCACGCCAGCACGCGCGCGGCCACCTCCTGCTTGCCGCCGCTGCTGCTGGAGGGCGCCAAGAGCGCCACGACACCCCCTGCATCTCCCCCCTCTCTGGTTCCTCCCTCTCCCCCCAGCGCTCGCGCCGCAGCCACCCGAGCGAGCCCGTCGCCGCCGATCGCCACCACCGCGGCCACCGCCTTCCCCTCGCCTCACCAACGCGCCCAGAAGCTCCGCCACGACGTCGTCGTCCTCTCCATCGAGTCACACGGCGCCAGAAGCTCTGCTGCATCTCCAACGCCGCTGATTTCGACCTCGGGTGCCGGTGATCCCCACCGTCGTTTCGCCGGACCCCGTGCCTTCCCTGCCCCGCCAGCAGCACCAGAAGAACCGCGGTGAGCCGTTGCACCGTTTTCCCCATGCCTCGTTGCCTGATTTGCCCCCTAGCCGCATCAACCACCGGAGCCGAGTGCTCCCCGCCGCCGGCCATGTCGCCGCCGCGGTTGCAACACCCGCACGTCGCACCAGAGCACGTAGGCGTGCTCAGCGGTTCCTCAGGAAGCCGCAGACCCCACCCGTTCGCCTCGAAACGCGCTGTAGCGCCTAAACTGTCAGTGCCCGTACTCCGGCCGCCGTGGAAGTGCTCGCCGCCGTCAAGTCCGGCCCTCCCAGCCGCTGCTGCGTGCACCACTCGACGCGGACGAGCCTCCCCGTCGCGTAGATGCCTCCGCCGGCCATTTGGTCGCCGTAGGAGGAATCCCGAGCCCCTCCGCCGTCTCTGGCCCTGCCGGCGACGAGCCCCGGGTCAACTCCGGCGAGTTTGACCCGGGTTGACCTTGTTTGACTCCCCCCTGAGTCACTAACATGTGGGGCTAGCCCCTAACTAATTTTTAGTTTAGGATTAAATTAGCGTTAATTAACCCTGTCAATTAGCTGACCAGATGACACGCGGGCCCCACTGTCAGTTTGACCTGGACCGCCCCGTTGACCAGCTGACGTCACAGTGACGCAGTGCTGACGCAGTTAATAATTTTCTGGATTTAAAATAATTCAGGAAATTCCAGAAAATCCTATAAACTTCTAAAAATCATAGAAAATAATCTATAGCTCAGAATGAAAAGATTTATATATGAAAAATGATCAGAAAAATCCAATCTATCCATCTGCACCATTTTCATGCATGTTTGAACAACTTAAAGCTGCTGTATACAACAATTTGAATTAATGGCATTTGAAATGTCATATATGGAGTTTGAATTTGAATCTTAGATTCAAACCAATTCCATTTAACTTGCTGCTAGTTGCATTAGCCCAAACCACAGCATATTGTCATGTCATGATCATGCATCATAATGTGCATTGCATTGATTGTGTTTCCTCTCTGTTGGCGGTGTTTGTCCCCTCTCGGTAGACGATGTTCCGACGTTGTGATCGTTGACACTAATGAAGACTCAATGCTATCTTCAGAAGTGCCAGGCAAGCAAAACCCCCTTGTTCATTCCGATACAATCCCACTCTCTCGCTCCTGCTCTCTTTTACTGCATTAGGACAACAACGATTTATCTGTTACTTGCTGCGGTAGCTGAACCCCTTTATCCTCTGCATGACCTGTCATTGCCACAGTAAATAGATGAAACCCACTAGCATGAGTAGGAGTTGTTTGAGCCCTGATGTGCCTACTCATTCATGCTTGTTTGTCATGCCTGCTATTGCTTAGAGTTGTGTCAGGTATGATTCATCGGGAATGAATTGGAATGTGGTGAACATGTCCTACTGTTGAGAGCTAAGTGTGTGAACACGATTAGGTAAAGGTAGCGGTGAGAGGCCATGTAGGAGTACATGGTGGGTTGTCTCATTGAAACCGTCCTCAGGAACTGAGTTCTGTGTTTGTGATCCATGAACAGTTACTACCACACATTGGGCTCCGGGCGCTCCAAGCTCTCTCGACTTATTAACCGCCTCGATCTCTGTCCAGGAGTTGCAACTAGTTTCTGGTGTTTGTAGGTTGTGTTAGTAGTCTACCAAGTGGTACCCGGTACAGGTGGGCTTGGGACAGACTAGACACCGTGGCACGGTGTACCAAGCGTAGATCCATCCGTCGAGGTGGGCTTGGGAACCCTGTTCACATCGTTTGGGGCCGTGAGAGACACCCCGGCCGGATCTCCTTGCGGATGGAACCCGAATAGGCGATAAACCTGGACGAGAGACTTGTGTGGTTAGTCAGGTCGTGGCCGACTCCCTCGCCAGGCTTCCGCTTGAAGGTTGCCGAGGTACACGACGTGTACATGGTGGTAAGTGGCGAGAGCGTGTGTGACGAAGTACACCCCTGCAGGGTTAATATGATCTATTCGAATAGCCGTGTCCGCGGTAAAGGACTTCTGGGTTGCCTGTACAGTTCATAGACAAGTGAAAGTGGATACTCTAAAATGCGCAAGATAAGCGTGAGTGCTATGGATGGCGTTCTCGTAGGGAGACGGGAGCGGATCCATAGTGGTGTATTGATATGGTGAATATGTGGACTCGTGTGCGCCACCTCAAAAGAGTTACTTGCAGTCGTAGTTCAGGATAGCCACCGAGTCAAAGCTGGCTTGCTGCAGTTAAACTCCACCACCCCCTTTGTTGATACCGATGCATATGTAGATAGTTCTGATGTAAGTCTTGCTGGGTACATTTGTACTCACGTTTGCTTATTTTATGTTTTGCAGAGAGACGTCAGTCTCGCTAGTAGTTCCGTGTGGACTTCGACGTTTAGCTTGATACCTCAGCTACGATCTTGTGCCCTCGGCAGGATCTGGTAGATAGTCAGGCTTCTCAGCCTTTTCCATTTATAGATGTCTGTACTCAGACATGTTAAGCTTCCGCATGTGCTTTGACTTGTATGCTCTGAATGTTGGGTCATGAGACCCATGTTTGTAATATCTGGCTCTTCGGAGCCTAATGAATAAATACTCTGAGTCGTAGAGTCTTGTTGTGATGCCATGTTGTATTTGCACATATCGAGCATATTGTGTGTATGATTGAAATGCTTGGTATGTGTGGGATCCGACAATCTAGTTGTCTATCCTTAGCAGCCTCTCTTATGGGGAAATGTAGTCTAGTGCCTCCTTGAGCCATAGTAGTCCGCTACAGCCCGGTTCACCGGAGTCCTGCTAGCCCAGCACTACTGCTCTGGACACTTGACTGGCCGGCATGTGTTTCATATCGTTCCTGTGTCTGTCCCCTCGGGAAATGTCACGCGGTGACATCCGGAGTCCTGCCTAGCCTGCTACAGCCCGGGTTCCCGGAGTCCTATTAGCCCAGTGCTACAACCCGGAATTCGCACGCTGCTGACCGACACGTTCGATGTTGATTCATGTATGCCTGTCCCCATACGTTAGTGCCGCTTTGGGTTCACGACTAGCCATGTCGACCCGGGTTCTCTGTCATATGGATGCTAGCGACATTGTCATATACGTGAGCCAAAAGGCGCAAACGGTCCCGGGCCATGGTAAGGCGACACCCGTGGGAGTACCGTGCGTGAGGCCGCAAAGTGATATGAGGTGTTACAGGCTAGATCGGTGTCACTTGGAATCGGGGTCCCGACATTTTCGCTGACTATGGAGATGCGGATCATTAGAGACAAGCCCCGGACATCGTGATAGTCGACTCCTTCTACATGCGTGCCAAGATCTTGGGCAACACTGGGGACCGGCAAGTCGCGAGTTCATACCTCGAAGGCGTCATTCTGGCAAACCCAGATAAGGATAACTTCCTCGTGCCTTACTTTCCCGAGTAAGTCATCCCCTCACTGCCCCGTAACATATGATTTCTTAGATTTCGATCGTTCTTTTTTTTCTAACATTCCGTGTTTTGTGCAGTGACACACATTGCACACTCATCCTCTTAAGCCCGAAATATTCCATGGCCACGTATTTCGACTCGGACCGTCAGTCGAAGAAAGACTACACAAACATCAAGAAAGTTCTTGATGATGTTCTCCCCGGCTATGCCAGATCTGGAGGCACCTTCAGCAGGCCAGTTCGTAGGTACGGCAATCACGTGTTCACCCACAATACGACGTTCCCCTGCGTCAAGTAGCCGCCTGGCAGTCAGAAGGATGCCTACTACGCCCTCCATCACATGCGGGCGATCGTACGGGACCATAATCACCTTCTGCTACCAAATAATCTCAAAGATTGGTCCGCATGCTTGTCGGCAATCCAGGACGCGGACATCAGACAAGAATTCTTTCGCATCCAGTCGGAGTTTGCGGAAATCATCCATCAAGATGTCCTTCGTACCTCGGGGCAGTTCTACCTCAGATATCAACCGTCCAACAGTGAGATAGAAACAATGCTACAAATGCAGGCTGACAATGCCCATGATTTCATGACCATCACGACAGACGGCGGCTTCATCCACGCTCCGGTCCATGAGTCGAGTCGAAAGTAGTGATGCTATGTAGTTCTGAAATATCGATTAGCTCATGTTGTAATTAAACTTTAATGAACTTGTATGTCTCTTTGGTTTGGACAGTCGCTCAACTTATATGTAATCGATGCTATTTATTAGTAGGACCATGAATCGTGCTATTAATGTCTTGCTTTTCCCTTCCGATCCTTTTGTTGCATACTTATATATTGCTTATGTATTGTCTGTGAATTGCTACTAACGTTTTGTTTGGCTAGTGCATAGAGATGCCGTCGTATGTCGTGTACAAGGGTAAGGTTCCCGGAGTCTACGACGACTGGGAGGAGTGTCGGAGACAGGTTCACCGTTTCAGCGGTAACAGTTATAAAGGGTACACCACTAGGGCGGAGGCGGAAGCTAGATACGCGCGCTATCTAGCGGGAGAGAGGAGGGAGCGGAGGAGGAACCGGATGAAGACCAGTTTCATCGCGATGATGCTCATCGTGATGACCGTAGCTCTCTTCTATGTGATGGTAGTTTAGATGATCGATATCGACTTGTAATGTGAAGACAAACTCGCTACTCGCGGTCTCGAGACTTGTAATGTTCTATCTTTGTTCGGTATTTTGAATTCGGAGACTAGCTAATATGATGAATTGTATTCAGAGACTAATCTTCTGTTGTATTCGATGAATCTGCTGTTTATATGTTTTGTTGTCTATATTCTGTGCAGTAATATATTTTGTAACCTGCGCAAATATCAGAAAAGAAAAAAATAATTCCTAATATTCATACTAGTGGCGCACCATACAGCACATTAGTGGCGCACTGCTATAAAAATACTAGTGGCGCATTATCAGTTAGTGCACCATTTAGTAACCCAGAGCACAAGGTAAATATGGCCCCCTGGGAGGCATACTAATGGCGCACCAGGGGACATACTAATGGTGCACTGCCTGGTGCGCCACTACTGTCTGGTATACTAATGGCGCACCAGGGGTGCGCCATTAGTATTAGTTACTAATGGCGTGATGATAGTGGCGCACCTGTAGTGCGCCATTAATGGCCAAAACAGGTGCACCACTAACATGCCTTTTCCTAGTAGTGCTACTGGGCCGCTTTGCCAACTCACAAGTCCACGGCCTCAGATCAGCTTCCTCGCACCCTCATCCAACCTATCTGAGCAGCTTCTGACGCCCTGTTCACGGCCGCAGATCCGCATCGTCGACACCATCCTTAACGCAACCACCGGAGCAGCTTCACATACGCCCTCGTCCATGGCCACAGATCCGCTTCGCCCACACCGTAGTCCACCCTACCGTAGCCGCTCCACAAACACCCTACTCGACGGTTCTAGATCTCCTTACCGGACCTCGACAGCCAGCGCAGCGTCATCACCCTTGACGTTTATAACATGATTCCCACCGTCTGGCAAGATGCCAAGCACCCACCACGGCCTAGGTACTTGTCACCTTTAAACCCGTCCAGCATCACCTGCCCGATGTACTTCAAATATACTAACAGGTCGCTTTTACCTGTTATGCAGTTGGCAAAAACTACAAGGACGATTTTCTTCTGGATCTAATAGCTTGGCCAACCAAGATCCTGGACCGAGGCATTGCTATGATCTTGTAAGCGTGTCTCTCTCTCTCTTGTATTGTTCTGTGCCTGCCAGCGTGCTTTGCTAGGATTTTCGACCAGTAATCCCTTTTGTGCAGACAATGATTTCTACTACTGGCTACTAAATTAGATATGCAGATGTCATACATGATACTACCTCGTACCTCCGTTCCTAAATATAAGTCTTTCTAGAGATTCCAATATAGGCTACATATGGAGCAAAATGAGTGAATCTACACTCGAAAATGCATCTATATACATTTGTATGTGGTCCATACTGGAATCTCTAAATAGACATATATTTAGGAACAGAGGCAGTACATTACACAAAATCGTAGGTGGCATGTAGGAATTCCAGTACACTCCATTAGGCTCCCTTAGAGTGCCTGCTAGTCCAGCACACAGAGTCATGGCTAGTTTATGCTACGCACACAATCATTAATTGGTGGTTTAAATATGCGCAAGGGATATGCAATGTATTATCATGTAGAGATGTCTGAAATTAGCCGTGCCAACTTGCAGATTGGGTTACACAATGAAAAAGTACAACATGTATGTGGCAATTTCATGGAACATCGCAAAAAAGGAGAGCCAGCGGTGAGCCTATACAGTGTGCTATGGTACGTCACTCCTCCATTGCAATCATCGTGACATGTTATTTGTATGTCAGTTCTATTGGCCAAGTTTCTTAGGGACAGTTATTACGAGTTATCCTAAGAAAATAAGCACCTGTGAATATAAGCTCCATGTAATAAGCCAACCAGTTCTTTTCATTGCGTTTTCAACTTATCTTTGGTATGATAAGTGAAAATTCTAGATTGCATTATATTTTTTTCATTTTGCTGCCCATATGAAAATTAATTTGACTTGCAAACATCACAAAATGAACCCAGTGCAGTAATTAATATGATAGGAAAACAGACCATCACTATTTGCTCAAAATGCAAATACAAAGATACCATCTACTTGGCACAATCTACTTTGGTCAATGTTTTCCATAGAGATCCCATTGCCTAATTTAAACGAAAAATGCATGACCCACATTTAAATGAAGAACAAATATTTATTGAAATTCAATGGTCCAAGTGGCTGGTTATTATCATATAGCAGCAGCACCTGAAAGCATCATATAGCAGCAGCTCATAGCAACTCATCATACAGCAGCAGCCGTAGCAGTAGTGTGCAATTCATCATATACCAGCAGCAGCTCATAGCAATTCATCATATAGCAGCAGGAGGAGCAGCTCATAGCAATTCATCATATAGCAGCAGGGGCAGCTCATAGCAATTCATCATATAGCAGCAGCAGGAGCAGCTCATAGCAATTCATCATATAACATCAGCAGGAGCAGCTCATAGCCATTCATCATACAACAGTAGCAGGAGCAGCTTATAGCAACTCATCATATAGCAGCAGCAGCTCATAGCAATTCATCATATAGCAGCAGCAGCTCATAGCAATTCATCATATAGCAGCAGCAGCTCATAGAAATTCATCATATAGCAGGAGCAGGAGCAGCTCATAGCAATGCATCATATAGCAGCAGCAAAAGTAGCTCATAGCAATTCATCGTATAGTGGATCGGAATGAAAATTTGGCAAAAAATCAAAGGAGATCCTCACCTTGTTGGATGAGCTCATCCTTCAACAGCACCTCAAGGCCACGGCCTAGGAGGTGGGGAGGGGGAATAAGGTGCCTTCTGCTGTAGTGTGGCATCAGACGTAGTTGTGCAGCGCCTGCCGGAGTAGTGCGTTGGACGAACCACAGTGGAGCAGCTGCTGGAGACCGTGAGAATGAGGGCGGCACCAGAGGGAGGAGCAGCCAGGGAGATTTGCCCCTACCCGCCGGCCATGTAGCCTAGCTGGGCAGAGCATCGTCGAGGACCAGGCCAGATGGGACCAGTGGCGACGGCTTGCTGGAGGAACCCTAGTGTTGCAGGCAGGGGATCGAGGTAGAGGGAAAGGGGAGAGGAGATGCAAGCGGTCAAGGCAATGAAGGCTTGCGTGTTTGTTTTTACTTGAGGGTGAGGTGTGACGCGGGCGTCAACAGTTGCATTTTGAGTGTAATATAGGCAGACAACAGATTCATTTCACTATTCCCCTTCCCTTCAATTTTTAATGAGGTTCTACCCGAAACACCCCCCTCCAAAGCGAAATTAGTTAAGCCCAAGCCCATAACTCAAAAATGACTTCTTTACATCTTTTATGGCTTATTTTGACAATAAGCCCTGAAAAGGCGGAATAGAACTGGCCCTTAACCTGCAATTCAATTGTGCGTGCAATGATGAATCACTCCTGCCTGCTATTGTGTACATTTAGGCATCATCATACATGGCATAACCTAATACATGTGCATTCCCTTGTAGAATCTGGAATATGCAATGTTTATGTTAGTTCATACATTGCACATGATGTTTAAATGCCCCTTAAATCTGGTCAGTCAAGTGATGGTCTTTAAGCCTCCTTCTTTGCTTCTTTTCTTGATATGTAAGATTTTCTCACACATCTCTTCAATTGCTTGTTTGCATCAGCCAGCCATACTAGGACTGTTTGCTTAGATTACTTGATGTTCTTGACCTAACACTCTAACAGAGCTTGTCAACGATTTAAACACTAAGGGTTGCTGTAGTGGGGCCTTTTCTAACTCATAGGTGACATAAAGGTTTGGTTGTACACTAAAGTAGGCTCTCCAAGAGTACCTGGAGGTCCAGTTCGAAGGTATGCCTAGTTTTTACATAGTGCACACATAGTAAATGCTCATTTCATTGTGTGCAAGTGCAAGAGATGCGGCATGTTTCATTATGTGGTGTTGTTTTGTTATAATCTCATCCTTTTGTGTTCACAGACTGGAAAGTATGCATATTTATCTTCCAAGGAGACGAGTAACTAGTTTGTGTCACCCTGCAGAGGGGGTGCAATGAAGATAAGATTGAGGATTTCCAAGTACAAGATGTTAGGAAGGAGCCTTGCAAGAGAAGTAGGAGCTGCGCTGAGCCTCTTCAACATGTTAAGGTAAGTCACTGTATCCAACTCAACAGTTCAATTCCTTGTTTGTTTCGGGCATAGTTAATTTGCTCTTTTCAATTGCTTTATTTGTCCTCAGTTAATGAGATGCCCAAAGAATGATGCCTGATGTTGGGTACATGTATAACTATTAGTTGACATAATTAAAGGCCTTACCATTTAATTACTCTGCCGAAGTGTGCCTGAAACTTTGAAGTCTATTAACTAACTATTATTGAATGAGGCTCACAATCTAGTTTATACTAGGCTAATAATTGCATAGTTTTGCTTGATGTAGTATGTTTGTATGAAATCATCTGCTGTTCATTATGCTCCCTAAGACTTTAATTGAGCTACAGAATGGCCAACTGCTTGCTTACTTCTACGCAACGTGATGTCTAAATTTGTAACTTGTCTGTGTTTTGGATTGGGCACCAACATCATGCTCCTTTGGTGAGCTAAGAGAGATTTCTGTATGCAGGCTGCACAGACTACCTTTTTTATAATTTTTAAAATATCACCTGCTTATGCTTCATGACGTGTAACATTATTGTTAGTCCTGTTTTGCCATGTACAAAATAGTCTGTCTTGCTCGCTTCACTGTTGTAACTATATTTTTGCCTTAGTCACGTGTACTTACAGAAACATTTCAGGATGAAGTGACATCAACACAAAGATCTGCGAGCAGTGCGGCATGGCCGTTACCGAATGATTATGGATTGGAATTGGAATGTGCTGATGTTCTCGAGCATCAACTAGAGGTGGCAAGACAACGTGTACATGATTCTGAACGTACAATCAACAAGTTGAGACTGGACATGCAGGTATTAGATGCAGGAGTCAAAAAAATGAAACAAGACACTGAGGTAACAACGAAGGAATTGGAGATTTTGCAGACTGAAATTTCTGCTATCTAAATCCGGCCAATCCTATTTTCTGAAGAGATTGTAGTTCAAATGGTAAGTTATGTTAATGCGCGTCCATGATGTATGAGCTGTATTTGCCCAGTGTATGTAATTTGCTGTTTGTGTATGCTTTATAATCACTGTGCCAAACCATAATGCCCAGTGGGTATAATCGGCTGTAATTTCCTTATTGTATAGTGTAGGATTATTCTACGTTTCTATGCCTTAGTCTCTTTATTGTATAGTGTATATTTTTTAGAGGTAATAGTATAGAGTAGGATAATTCTTTGAATATGCTATATCGTTCAAATAGGAGCCAACTCGCCCAAACGTTGTAGTGACCATGGCCCTCCACAGGCCGTACGTTCCATGGGCCATCTACGGGACGGACGATCCCTGGCCTTCTGTGGCCGTCGGAATCGTGGGCCTTCTATGGGCTGTCGGATCCGTGGGCCTTCTATCGGCTGTCGGATCCATGGGCCTTCCATGGGCCAGCGGATCCATGGGCCTTCTATGGGCCGTCGGGTCAATGGGCCTTCTGTGGGCCGTCAGGTCAATGGGCCTTCTACGGGCCGTCGGGTCAATGGGCCTTCTACGGGCCGTATAAGGGGCTGTAAATGGGCTAGAGTGGAAATCGTACGTTTTATGGGCTGACCATAATGGGCCATTAAACGGCCGTATTTGATGATGCTATGAAAATGGCCCAACAGATTAACGGGCCACAAACGGGCCGACTGTATCCACGGGCTAAATTAGGCCTACAAGCAGAAAAGGCATGTAACGGGCCGTAAGTAAACGAATGCTGGAAATGAGCCCAAGAATAAATGGGCCCTGAGAAGGCCGAAATATAACATGGGCTGGAAATGGCCCAACGGTATAATGGGCCGTCAATGGGTATAAAGTGATACACTGTTCATCACGGGCCAGTTTTACCACGGGCCGTTAACGGGCCGAGGGTTACTAAGGGCCTCAGATGGGCCAAAAGACGTCATGGGCCATACATGGGCCGGAAGTTAAAATGGGCTGGAATTATATTGGACGGCCCAGATGATGCTACTGGGCCTAATTCGGATAGGCCGTAAACGGGCCCTGGGTTAGCGGGCTGTAAATGGGCTATATGCGAACAAGCCGTTAACAGGCTTGCCGTGGGCCGGCCCGCCACCTTTTGACCAAGTCAAACGGGCTGGCCTTTTCACAGGAATGGGCCTCTGTTGGGCCGTGCCACGTGTCAATGTGTCATAGGCGCTTTGGGTCCAATGAGTGGATGACATCTGTCCCAACGGTGAGCCGAACATGTTTCCTCCAGCCAATGATGATTTTACACATGGAAAATCCCCATTGGTCGGGGCTGTTAGCGGGTTATCGGATCCAAAACCGTACCCGATAGTTTAACGACATTCTTTTACGATGGATGCCACGTGTCGGTCACCCTTGACGAAAGCACTTCTGTGACGCGCGATTTATCGTCATGGAAGTGGACACTTCCGTGATGATAATTTTGGTAATGTCATGGAACACTTCTACGACAGCACAGGTATGACTATCTTGATTCTGTCATAAAATTGTCATGGATGTACATGCATGACAAAAAATGCGACCTACTGTGACAAACATATATCATCACGGAAGTGTATTTTTTGTAGTGGATGGGGACGCGGAGGCTCTCCATCATGGCGCGCAGCGGGTTGGGCAAGTCGGCCCTAACCGCCGCGGCCTTAGCTTCGGCGGCCTTCCTTGCCGCGCTCGATGAGGAGGAGGCGTCGATGTCGGTGACGAAGACCTCCACGCAGAGGTCCATCGCTCCGATAGGAGTGTCGTCGTTGATGGAGATCAGGGAGTCGGAAAAGCTAAGTACCTTGGGGGGTACTCGTCGTCCGTAGGCACGTCGAAGATGCGCAGCATGGCGAAGGAGGCGGCGAGCGCGTCGATGATGTCGTCCGCCAGCGTGACGGGCTCGTCGGAGTCGGAGAAGATCCCCTTCTGAAGCATGCTCCCGGCCAGGACCTCGAGCTGCCCCACGGTGGGCGCCAACTGTCGTGGTGGGCGCACGGTAGATGCCATGGGATGGCTAAAGATAGGAGGAGGCTCAAGGGCACTGGTGGGCTCCAGAGGCGAGGTCGGCATGAGCGAGCGCGGGACGCAAGACATACAAAGGTTCGGGGCTCTCCGGAGAGATAACACCCCTAGTCCTGCCGAGTGTGGTTTATACGTAACAGTACAGAGTTGCTCCTAGAGCTGTGTGGAGGAAGAAGGAGGTCAGGCCAAGGCTTAGGCTGCTCCCTACCCTCAGGTGTTGCTTGCTGGGTGTGTGTGGGTGGACGGGTGAGTGTGTTGCCTTCTTACTTGCTCTCCGTATGCATGAGGACTCCTGGGGGGTTTTATAGGTCAACCCCCCAGGGGTACAAGGGTAATGTTACAAGGCCGTAGGGCCGGGTTATCAGTGTCTAGGAACCCGATGCTGGGACCCGCCGGTTGCCAGGGCTCGCTGGGTTCGCCGGGCGCGGGCCCCATGCGCCTAGGGGGCACTGTGTTCCATCTTGTCGATCGTCAGGGCGAGGCCGAGTCGAGTCTGCTACAGTGGTGCTCCGTCAGGTCGCCGGTTACTGGCGTCATGGGTGACGTCGGGCGCACTGTTGCAACGCCAGCCCTGGTCAGCGGGTAGGTGGGGGCACTGTTGCCTCGTCTGGCTGACCAGAGGCATGGGCGGGGTACTGTGGCTTTGGTCATTAGTTGGGGGAGTCTCGTCCCATCGTACGTCAGGGATGGGACGGCCGCTGACCCTTGGCCGGGTTTGGAGAACACGCCAAGGGCGGTGTTGGCTTGTTGGGGAAGTCTTGAGCTTGGTTGCTACGGCCGTGTTGAGGAGTCCGGCTGGGTTGCAGAGCCTGGCCGGGTCACAGGGCCTGGCCGGGTTGGGCGACTTGGCCAAGGGCGAGCCAGATCGAGGGGCGATGCTGGCCCCGTTGTTTTTGAAAAGGATCCGGGTTCCGTTGCCTGCCTGGGGTTCATCCCCCCGACAGTACAGTTGTGAACTCATTCTTTATTCATATTGGTGTAATATCTACTGTATTAAAACTTCTGTATGGTTCATACCCTCCCATACTACTCATAGATTAATTAAAATAAGCAAACAACACACACTACAAAAAAAAGACACATTCGTGACATTTTGGGCTGAACGAATTTTTTTTCTGTCATACATATGACACTTCTATGACGATAATTGTGACAAAACCCGGTATCATCATAGATGTGGTGGGCTCCTACTTCTATGACAAAAAATCATGACAGAAAATGGGCTTTTCGTCCTGGGCGGGCCGGAGACGCAGCTACATGACATTCTTTGGGCCGTCCATGACGGAAAAAACCGTGGTAGAAGCGAGGGGGAGGAAAATTTCGGGGAGTTCCCGGTTACGGTGGGAGGTCGGGGGCCGAGCGATGCGCGTTTCTCTCGTACACGTACGCGCGTGTGTGCGAGGCGTTGGCTCTAACTGAACCCGAGCGAGGCGTTGGGCTCTAACTGAACCCGAGCGATTGCACTGCAGGCTACGCGTTACTGAACCCGAGCGATCGATCGATGGCTGTTAACTGAACCCGATCGAGCGATTCCTTCGCTACTGCTGCTAACTGAAGCCGATCGATACTGCCTCTGGGATGAACAGTGAGCGTTGTGGGGGGGGGGGTTGGATGAACAGTGAGCGGTGGCGTTGCCTCTGAATGAACAGGACCCCGTGGTGTGGTGGAGGGCTGGATGAACAGTAGACGGTGGACGGGTGCCCGTGGAGGGGTGGTTGAACAGGACCCCGTGGTGTGGAGGGCTGGATGAACAGTAGACGGTGGAGGGGTGCCCGTGGAGGGGTGGTTGAACAGGACCCCGTGGTGTGGAGGGCTGGATGACCAGTAGACGGTGTAGGGGTGCCCGTGGAGGGGTGGTTGAACAGTAGCCGGTGGAGTAGCGCGCGGTGGAGGCTGGATGAACAGGAGCCCGTGGAGGCTGGAGGAGGTCGACGGTGGAGATGAACAGTATCCCGTGGAGTCCCGTTTTGCGGTACGCCACACCCCTCCCGATGAACAGGACCCCCGTTTCGACCGTAGGAGGTCCGTTTCGTCCGTTTTGCGGTACGCCACACCCCTCCCGATCAACAGGACCCCCGTTTCGACCGTAGGAGGTCCGTTTCGTCCGTTTTGCGGTACGCCACACCCCTCCCGATCAACAGGACCCCTGTTTCGACCGTAGGAGGTCCGTTTCGTCCGTTTTGCGGTACGCCACACCCCTCCCGATCAATAGGACCCCTGTTTCGACCGTAGGAGGTCCGTTTCGTCCGTTTTGCGGTACGCCACACCCCTCCCGATCAACAGGACCCCCGTTTCGACCGTAGGAGGTCCGTTTCGTCCGTTTTGCGGTACGCCAGACCCCTCCCGATGAACAGGATCCCATTTCGAACATGGCCGGTCAAACACAAGGCCGTTTCCTCCGTTCTGCGGTACGCCAGGCCTCGTTTCCATCACTGTTCCATCAAAGCCCTCCCGATGAACACGACCACGCATTCCGTTCCGACCCAGCCGGTTGGCTCCCACACGTTCCGTTGCCTCCCGATGAACACAACGCATTCCGTTGCCTCCCCATGAACACGACGCATTCCCTTGCCTCCCCATGAACACGACGACGACGCTGTTTCTCCGTTCCGACCCAGCCATGTCAACGAGCCCTCGCCGTACGTATGCGCGAGTAGGCGTTCGAGACCCCGCCCGTATGTACACATACGTGGCCGTATTTTCTTTCTTGCACCCTGGCCGCTGTACATACGTGTACATGCTACGTGCGCGCCTCTACTACGACACGTGCGCGCCTCTACATCCACCAATATATATGTACGTACACGTTCGCGACCAGAATGACAATGCTACGTACGCTTTGACCAGGTGGGTCCCGACTGTCAGGCACTTCCTTGCGTGCGAAGATGTAGCTGGTGGGTTCCAGCAGTCAGGGGGGCGAATCGTTTTGTTTTTTGCCCGGACGCACTTCCTTGCGTGCGAAGGTGTAGCTGGTGGATCCGAGCAGTCAGGGGGGAAACGTTTTTTTCGCAAAATACGGTGGCCCGTCCGGTGGGTCCCCGTTGTGAGGTGGAGGAATAATTATTTTGCGCGTAATAAGGAGGCAGTTCCTTGCTGCGGCCGTGGACAGAGCTGTCAGCGTCTCCACGCACGGTACTCTTCCGATGGAAGTCGGTCGTTGACCACATTGACCACGCCGCGCTGAGGGCACCACGGCGGTGGACGACGGCGAGGCCTAGGAAGGGGACAACACGGAGGCAGGGAAGACTCGGCAGTTGTTTCCCACGCGGAGGGGAGTACGACTGTACGAGGGTTTACTCGTTCGTCTGCCGTCGCCGGAGAATAACAGCAGGTGTGGGTGAGTAGAGGGATGGCTAGGCCAGCAATGGGAGTACGGTGGGGCGGTGAGGCCTGCGCGGCAGCACAGCCGGCCGCGGGGAGGAGGGAGCAGGCAGTCCCGCCGGCGCTTGTTTGAGCGGCTGGAGCAGGAAGTGCAGAGATTGAAGAAGCACGACGGCCGTTAGTGTTGGGAAACGTAGTAATTTCAAAAAAATTCCTACGCACACGCAAGATCATGGTGATGCATAGCAACGAGAGGGGAGAGTGTTGTCCACGTACCCTCGTAGACCGACAGCGGAAGCGTTATCACAACGCGGTTGATGTAGTCGAACGTCTTCACGATCCGACCGATCAAGTACCGAACGTACGGCACCTCCGAAGTTCTACACACGTTCAGCTCGATGACGTCCCTCGAACTCCGATCCAGCCGAGTGTTGAGGGAGAGTTTCGTCAGCACGACGGCGTGGTGACGATGATGATGTTCCACCGACGCAGGGCTTCGCCTAAGCTTCGCGACGGTATTATCGAGGTGTAATCTGGTGGAGGGGGGCACGGCACACGGCTAAAATATCGTATATCAAGTGTGTTCTTAGGTGCCCCCCTGCCCCCGTATATAAAGGCGCAAGGGGAGGCCGGCTGCCTATGGGGCGCGCCAAGGAGAGGGGGGGAGTCCTCCTCCTAGTAGGAGTAGGACTCCCCTTTCCTAGTCCTACTAGGAAAAGAAGGGGGGAAGGAAAGAGAGGGAGAGGGAGAGGAAAAGGGGGCTGCGCCCCCCTCTCCTAGTCCAACTAGGACTCCTCTGGGAGGGGCGCACCACCTCATGGCTGCTGCCCTCTTTCTCCCCTCAAGGCCCACTAAGGCCCAATACTTCCCCGGGGGGTTCCGGTAACCCTCCGGCACTCCGGTTTAATCCGAAACTTCTCCGGAACACTTCCGGTGTCCGAATATAGTCGTCCAATATATCAATCTTTACGTCTCGACCATTTCGAGACTCCTCGTCATGTCCGTGATCACATCCGGGACTCCGAACAACCTTCGGTACATCAAATCACATAAACTCATAATATAACTGTCATCGTAACTTTAAGCGTGCGGACCCTTTGGGTTCGAGAACAATGTAGACATGACCGAGACACCTCTCCGGTCAATAACCAATAGCGGGACCTGGATGCCCATATTGGCTCCCACATATTCTACGAAGATCTTTATCGGTCAGACCGCATAACAACATACGTTGTTCCCTTTGTCATCGGTATGTTACTTGCCCGAGATTCGATCGTCGGTATCTCGATACCTAGTTCAATCTCGTTACCGGCAAGTCTCTTTACTCGTTCCGTAATACATCATCCCGTAACTAACTCATTAGTCACAATGCTTGCAAGGCTTATAGTGATGTGCATTACCGAGTGGGCCCAGAGATACCTCTCCGACAATCGGAGTGACAAATCCTAATCTCGAAATACGCCAACCCAACAAGTACCTTTGGAGACACCTGTAGAGCACCTTTATAATCACCCAGTTACGTTGTGACGTTTGGTAGCACACAAAGTGTTCCTCCGGTAAACGGGAGTTGCATAATCTCATAGTCATAGGAACATGTATAAGTCATGAAGAAAGCAATAGCAACATACTAAACGATCGGGTGCTAAGCTAACGTAATGGGTCATGTCAATCACGTCATTCTCCTAATGAGGTGATCCCGTTAATCAAATGACAACTCATGTCTATGGCTAGGAAACATAACCATCTTTGATTAACGAGCTAGTCAAGTAGAGGCATACTAGTGACACTCTGTTTGTCTATGTATTCACACATGTATTATTTTTCCGGTTAATACAATTCTAGCATGAATAATAAACATTTATCATGATATAAGGAAATATATAATACTTTATTATTGCCTCTAGGGCATATTTCCTTCAGTCTCCCACTTGCACTAGAGTCAATAATCTAGTTCACATCGCCATGTGATTTAACATCAATAATTCACATCACCATGTGATTAACACCCATAGTTCACATCTCTATGTGACCAACACTCAAAGGGTTTACTAGAGTCAATAATCTAGTTCACATCGCTATGTGATTAACACCCAAAGAGTACTAAGGTGTGATCATGTTTTGATTGTGAGATAATTTTAGTCAACGGGTCTGTCACATCCAGATCCGTAAGTATTTTGCAAATTTCTATGTCTACAATGCTCTGCACGGAGCTACTCTAGCTAATTGCTCCCACTTTCAATATGTATCTAGACCGAGACTCAGAGTCATCTAGATTTAGTGTCAAAACTTGCATCGACGTAACCCTTTACGATGAACCTTTTGTCACTTCCATAATCGAGAAACATATCCTTATTCCACTAAGGATAATTTTGACCGCTGTCCAGTGATCTACTCCTAGATCACTATTGTACTCCCTTGCCAAAATCAGTGTAGGGTATACAATAGATCTGGTACACAGCATGGCATACTTTATAGAACCTATGGCCAAGGCATAGGGAATGACTTTCATTCTCTTTCTATCTTCTGCCGTGGTCGGGCTTTGAGTCTTACTCAATTTCACACCTTGTAACACAGGCAAGAACTCTTTCTTTGACTGTTCTATTTTGAACTACTTCAAAATCTTGTTAAGGTATGTACTCATTGAAAAAACTTATCAAGCGTTTTGATCTATCTCTATAGATCTTGATGCTCAATATGTAAGCAGCTTCACCGAGGTCTATCTTTGAAAAACTTCTTTCAAACACTCCTTTATGCTTTGCAGAATAATTCTACATTATTTCTGATCAACAATATGTCCTTCACATATACTTATCAGAAATGTTGTAGTGCTCCCACTCACTTTCTTGTAAATACAGGCTTCACCGCAAGTCTGTATAACACTATATTCTTTGATAAACTTATCAAAGTATATATTCCAACTCCGAGATGCTTGCACCAGTCCATAGATGGATCGGTGGAGCTTGCATATTTTGTTAGCACCTTTAGGATTGACAAAACCTCCTGGTTGCATCATATACAACTCTTCTTTAATAAATCCATTAAGGAATGCAGTTTTGTTTATCCCTTTGCCATATTTCATAAAATGCGGCAATTGCTAACATGATTCGGACAGACTTAAGCATAGATACGAGTGAGAAACTCTCATCGTAGTCAACATCTTGAACTTGTCGAGAACCTTTTGCGACAATTCTAGCTTTGTAGATAGTTACCCTACTATCAGCGTCCGTCTTCCTCTTGAAGATCCATTTAATCTCAATGGCTCGCCGATCATTGGGCAAGTCAATCAAAGTCCATACTTTGTTCTCATATATGGATCTTATCTCAGATTTCATGGCCTCAAGCCATTTTGCGGAATCTGGGCTCACCATCGCTTCTTCATAGTTCGTAGGTTCGCCATGGTCTAGTAACATGACCTCCAGAAGAGGATTACTATACCACTCTGGTGCGGATCTTACTCTGCTTTACCTACGAGGTTTGGTAGTAACTTGATCTGAAGTTACATGATCATCATCATTAACTTCCTCACTAATTGGTGTAGGAGTCACAGGAACAGATTTCTGTGATGAACTACTTTCCAATAAGGGAGCAGGTACAGTTACCTCATCAAGTTCTACTTTCCTCCCACTCACATCTTTCGAGAGAAACTCCTTCTCTAGAAAGGATCCATACTAAGCAACGAATGTCTTGCCTTCGGATCTGTGATAGAAGGTGTACCCAACTGTCTCCTTTGGGTATCCTATGAAGATACATTTCTCCGATTTGGGTTTGAGCTTATCAGGATGAAACTTTTTCACATAAGCATCACAACCCCAAACTTTAAGAAACGACAACTTTGGTTTCTTGCCAAACCACAGTTCATAAGGCGTCGTCTCAACGGATTTTGATGGTGCCCTATTTAACGTGAATGTAGCTGTCTCTAATGCATAACCCCAAAACGATAGTGGTAAATTGGTAAGAGACATCATAGATTGCACTATATCCAATAAAGTACGGTTATGACGTTCGGACACACCATTATGCTGTGGTGTTCCAGGTGGCGTGAGTAGTGAAACTATTTCACTTTGTTTTGACTGAAGGCCAAACTCGTAACTAAAATACTCTTCTCCACGATCAAATCGTAGAAACTTTATTTTCTTGTTACGATGATTTTCGCTTCACTCTGAAATTATATGAACTTTTCAAATGTTTCAGACTTCTGTTTCATTAAGTAGATATACCCATATCTGCTCAAATCATCTGTGAAGATCAGAAAATAATGATACCTGCTACGAGCCTCAATATTCATCGGACCACATACATCTGTATGTATGATTTCCAACAAATCTGTTGCTCTCTCCATAGTTCCGGAGAACGGCGTTTTAGTCATCTTGCCCATGAGGCACGATTCGCAAGCATCAAGTGATTCATAATCAAGTGATTCCAAAATCCCATTAGTATGGAGTTTCTTCATGCGCTTTACACCAATATGACCTAAACGGCAGTGCCACAAATAAGTTGCACTATCATTATTAACTTTGCATCTTTTGGCTTCAATATTATGAATATGTGTATCACTACGATCGAGATCCAACAAACCATTTTCGTTGGTGTGTATGACCATAGAAGGTTTTTATTCATGTAAACAGAACAACAATTGTTCTCTAACTTAAATGAATAACCGTATTGCAATAAACATGATCAAATCATATTCATGCTCAACGCAAACACCAAATAACACTTATTTAGTTTCAACACTAATCCCGAAAGTATAGGGAGTGTGGGATGATGATCATATCAATCTTGGAACTACTTCCAACACACATCGTCACCTCGCCTTTTACTAGTCTCTGTTTATTCTGCAACTCTCGTTTCGAGTTACTACTCTTAGCAACTAAACCAGTATCAAATACCGAGGGGTTGCTATAAACACTAGTAAAGTGCACATCAATAACATGTATATCCAATATACCTTTGTTCACTTTGCCATCCTTCTTATCCACCAAATACTTGGGGCAGTTCCGCCTCCAGTGACCAGTTCCTTTGCAGTAGAAGCACTTAGTCTCAGGCTTAGGACCAGACTTAGGCTTCTTCACTTGAGCAGCAACTTGCTTGCCGTTCTACTTGAAGTTCCCCTTCTATCCCTTTGCCCTTTTCTTGAAACTAGTGGTCTTGTTAACCATCAACACTTGATGTTTTTCTTGATTTCTACCTTCGTCGATTTCTGCATCACGAAGAGCTCGGGAATTACTTTCGTCATCCCTTGCATATTATAGTTCATCACGAAGTTCTACTAACTTGGTGATGGTGACTAGAGAATTCTGTCAATCACTATTTTATCTGGAAGATTAACTCCCACTTGATTCAAGCGATTGTAGTACCCAGACAATCTGAGCACATGCTCACTAGTTGAGCGATTCTCCTCCATCTTTTAGCTATAGAACTTGTTGGAGACTTCATATCTCTCAACTCGGGTATTTGCTTGAAATATTAACTTCAACTACTGGAACATCTCATATGGTCCATGACGTTCAAAACGTCTTTGAAGTCCCGATTCTAAGCCATTAAGCATGGTGCACTAAACTATCAAGTAGTCATCATATTGAGCTAGCCAAACGTTCATAACGTCTGCATTTGCTCCTGCAATAGGTCTGTCACCTAGCGGTGCATCAAGGACATAATTTTTCTGTGCAGCAATGAAGATAATCCTCAGATCACGGATCCAATCCGCATCTTTGCTACTAACATCTTTCAACATAATTTTCTCTAGGAACATATCAAAAATAAAACAGGGAAGCAACAACGCGAGCTATTGATCTACAACATAATTTGTAAAATACTATCAGGACTAAGTTCATGATAAATTTAAGTTCAATTAATCATATTTCTTAAGAACTCCCACTTAGATAGACATCTCTCTAATCATCTAAGTGATTACGTGATCCAAAGCAACTAAACCATGACCGATTAACACGTGAGATGGAGTAGTTTCAATGGTGAACATCACTATGTTGATCATATCTACTATATGATTCACGCTCGACCTTTCGGTCTCTGTGTTCCGAGGCCATATCTGTATATGCTAGGCTCGTCAAGTTTAACCCGAGTATTCCGCGTGTGCAACTGTTTTGCACCCGTTGTATTTGAACGTAGAGCCTATCACACCCGATTAACACGTGGTGTCTCAGCACGAAGAACTTTTGCAACGGTGCATACTCAGGGAGAACACTTTTATCTTGAAATTTTAGTGAGAGATCATCTTATAATGCTACCGTCAATCAAAGCAAGATAAGATGCATAAAGGATTAACATCACATGCAATCAATATAAGTGATATGATATGGCCATCATCATCTTGTGCTTGTGATCTCCATCTTCCGAAGCACCATTATGATCACCATCGTCACCGGCTCGACACCTTGATCTCCATCGTAGTATCGTTGTCGTCTCGCCAACTTATTGCTTTTACGACTATCGCTACCGCTTAGTGATAAAGTAAAACTATTACATGGCGATTGCATCTCATACAATAAAGCGACAACCATATGGCTCCTGCCAGTTGCCGATAACTCGATTACAAAACATGATCATCTCATACAACACATTATATCACATCATGTCTTGACCATATCACATCACAGCATGCCCTGCAAAAACAAGTTAGACGTCCTCTACTTTGTTGTTGCAAGTTTTACGTGGCTGCTACGGGCTTAGCAAGAACCGTTCTTACCTACGCATCAAAACCACAACGATAGTTTGTCAAGTTGGTGCTGTTTTAACCTTCGCAAGGACCGGGCGTAGCCACACTCGGTTCAACTAAAGTGAGAGAGACAGACACCCGCCAGTCACCTTTAAGCAACGAGTGCTCCGAACGGTGAAACCAGTCTCGCGTAAGCGTACGCGTAATGTCGGTCCGGGCCGCTTCATCTCACAATACCGCTGAACCAAAGTATGACATGCTGGTAAGCAGTATGACTTATATCGCCCACAACTCACTTGTGTTCTACTCGTGCATAGCATCAACGCATAAAACCAGGCTCTGATACCACTGTTGGGAACGTAGTAATTTCAAAAAAATTCCTACGCACACGCAAGATCATGGTGATGCATAGCAACAAGAGGGGAGAGTGTTGTCCACGTACCCTCGTAGACCGACAGCGGAAGCGTTATCACAACGCGGTTGATGTAGTCGAACGTCTTCACGATCCGACCGATCAAGTACCGAACGTACGGCACCTCCGAAGTTCTACACACGTTCAGCTCGATGACGTCCCTCGAACTCCGATCCAGCCGAGTGTTGAGGGAGAGTTTCGTCAGCACGACGGCGTGGTGACGATGATGATGTTCCACCGACGCAGGGCTTCGCCTAAGCTTCGCGACGGTATTATCGAGGTGTAATCTGGTGGAGGGGGGCACCGCACACGGCTAAAATATCGTATATCAAGTGTGTTCTTAGGTGCCCCCTGCCCCCGTATATAAAGGAGCAAGGGGAGGCCGGCTGCCTATGGGGCGCGCCAAGGAGAGGGGGGAGTCCTCCTCCTAGTAGGAGTAGGACTCCCCTTTCCTAGTCCTACTAGGAAAAGAAGGGGGGAAGGAAAGAGAGGGAGAGGGAGAGGAAAAGGGGGCTGCGCCCCCCTCTCCTAGTCCAACTAGGACTCCTCTGGGAGGGGGCGCACCACCTCATGGCTGCTGCCCTCTTTCTCCCCTCAAGGCCCACTAAGGCCCAATACTTCCCCGGGGGGTTCCGGTAACCCTCCGGCACTCCGGTTTAATCCGAAACTTCTCCGGAACACTTCCGGTGTCCGAATATAGTCGTCCAATATATCAATCTTTACGTCTCGACCATTTCGAGACTCCTCGTCATGTCCGTGATCACATCCGGGACTCCGAACAACCTTCGGTACATCAAATCACATAAACTCATAATATAACTGTCATCGTAACTTTAAGCGTGCGGACCCTTTGGGTTCGAGAACAATGTAGACATGACCGAGACACCTCTCCGGTCAATAACCAATAGCGGGACCTGGATGCCCATATTGGCTCCCACATATTCTACGAAGATCTTTATCGGTCAGACCGCATAACAACATACGTTGTTCCCTTTGTCATCGGTATGTTACTTGCCCGAGATTCGATCGTCGGTATCTCGATACCTAGTTCAATCTCGTTACCGGCAAGTCTCTTTACTCGTTCCGTAATACATCATCCCGTAACTAACTCATTAGTCACAATGCTTGCAAGGCTTATAGTGATGTGCATTACCGAGTGGGCCCAGAGATACCTCTCCGACAATCGGAGTGACAAATCCTAATCTCGAAATACGCCAACCCAACAAGTACCTTTGGAGACACCTGTAGAGCACCTTTATAATCACCCAGTTACGTTGTGACGTTTGGTAGCACACAAAGTGTTCCTCCGGTAAACGGGAGTTGCATAATCTCATAGTCATAGGAACATGTAGAAGTCATGAAGAAAGCAATAGCAACATACTAAACGATCGGGTGCTAAGCTAACGTAATGGGTCATGTCAATCACGTCATTCTCCTAATGAGGTGATCCCGTTAATCAAATGACAACTCATGTCTATGGCTAGGAAACATAACCATCTTTGATTAACGAGCTAGTCAAGTAGAGGCATACTAGTGACACTCTGTTTGTCTATGTATTCACACATGTATTATTTTTCCGGTTAATACAATTCTAGCATGAATAATAAACATTTATCATGATATAAGGAAATATATAATACTTTATTATTGCCTCTAGGGCATATTTCCTTCAGTTAGATGGACATCCAACAGTCAGTGCTTGTGCGTCAACCTTTTTTTAGGAAAGCCTCAAATCTGTGGAAAACAGCATACAACCCATCTGCCATTATTTCTAATAATTTACAGCCCATTTGCTAATTCTTAAGGTTTTTTTGGAGCCCATATTCTTTTTGTTAGCATTACAGCCCATATTGTGGCCACGGTTAAAAAATTATATGAAATTTTGCATATTTCGGTGCGGTCCGAACTGTTTTTAATCCTGAAATTTCGACTCACATTCAAACTGATTTTAAAAATAAATGTATATCAATATAAATTCCAACAAATTCTCCACGCATAAAAATTAATGTAATTTAAAATCTTGATATGAAAAAAAAGATATTTGAAACTAATTGCCGATTTGATGTGTTTTAAAAATGTACAGCCCATTTCTCATTACTGATGGGCCATTTTCTCGGCCAGCCGAATGAAAGCTCTCCTTGTCTTGAAAGATTTGCAGCCCAACAGGCCTGACAAACGACTTACTTGGCAAATCACAAAAAAACTGGGCTATGGTCGTGGACCCAGCTGTCAGCCTCTCCACGTACAGTACTCTTTCGATGGAAGTCGTTCCTTGACCACGTTGACCACGCCGCGCGGAGAGCACCACGGCGGTGGACGACGGCGAGGCCTAGGAAGGGGACTACGCGGAGCCGGGGAAGACGCGGCAGTGGAAGCACGCGCGAAGAGGAGTACGAGGGTTCACTGGTTCGGCTGCCGTGTGAGGCTGCCGTCGCCGCAGGGCCAGGCCAGCGGTGGGAATAGTAGGGGGGTGAGGCCTCTGCGGCAGCACAGCCGGCCACGGGAGGCAGGAGCATGCGGCACGACCGGCGCTGCTTTGGGCGGCTGGAGCAAGAAGACCAGAGGTTGAAGAAGCACTACGGCCGTTGGATGGACATCGTACGGTCACTGGAGCTAGAATTGTTCATATTGACTAAGTTGACAAAGCCCTTCGTCCCCATCAACTTAGTAGGCCCACAAGTCAGCCTCCCACCAAGGTGGCTCCCAGCTAGCCGGGGGAGTATTCATTTTTGTGTGCGTAATAAGGAGGCACTTCCGGTGGGTCCGAGCTGACAGCGGGGGGAACGTTTTTTTTGTGAAATACGGTGGCCCGTCTGGTGGGTCCCAGCAGTCAGGGGGAAATGATTTTTTTCACAAAATACTGGTGGCCCGTCCGGTGGTTCCCCGCTGTCAGGTGGAGGAATAATTATTTTCCGCGTAATAAGGAGGCACTTCCTTGCGGCTGCCGTGGACCTAGCTGTCAGCCTCTCCACGTACAGTACTCTTTCGATGGAAGTCGGTCGTTGACCACATTGACCACGCCGCGCCGAGAGCACCACGACGGTGGACGACGGCGAGGCCTAGGAAGGGGACGGCGCGGAGCCGGGCAAGACGCGACAGTGGATGCCCACGTGGAGAGGAGTACGAGCGTTCACTGGTTCGGCTCGGTGTGAGGCTGCCGTCGCCGCAGAATAACAGGGGGTGTGGGTGAGTGGAGGGATGGTCTGGCCAGTGGTGGGAGTAGTATGGGGGCGGTGAGGCCTCCGCGGTAGCACAGCCGGCCATGGGATGCAGGAGCAGGCGGCACGACCGGCGCTGCTTTGGGCGGCTGGAGCAAGAAGACCAGAGGTTGAAGAAGCACTATGGCCGTTGGATGGACATCATACGGTCACTAGAGTATTGACTAAGTTGACAACGCCCTCTGTGCCCGTCAACTTAGTAGGCCCACAAGTCAGCCAAACAATATGGTGGCTCCCAGCTAGCAGGGGGTATTCATTTTTTGGGCGTAATAAGGAGACACTTCCTTGCGTGCGAAGATATAGCTGGTGGGTCCGACCTGTCAGCGGGGGGAACGTTTTTTCGCGAAATATAGAGGCCCTTCCTGTGGGTCCAAGCTGTCAGGTGGAGGAATCATTATTTTGCGCGTAATAAGGAGGCATTTCCTTGCGTGCGGCCGTGGACCCATCTGTCAGCCTCTCCACGTACAGTCCACTTCCGATGGATGTCGTTCATTGACCACATTGACCAGGCCGCGCCGAAAGCACCAGGGTGGTGGACGATGGCGAGGCCTAGGAAGGGAACGACACGGAGCCAGGGAATACTTGGTAGTTGTTTCCCACGCGGAGGAGTACGAGGGTTTACTGGTTCGTCTGCCGTCGCCAGAGAATAACAGCATGTGTGGGTGAGTAGAGGGATGGCTAGGCCAGTGATGGGAGTACGACGGGGCCATGAGGCCTGCGCGGTAGTATAGCCGGCCGCGGGAGGAGGGAACAGGCAGTCCTGCCGGCGCTTGTTTGAGCGGCTGGAGCATGAAGAGCAGAGATTGAAGAAGCACGACAGCCGTTGGATGGACATCCAACAGTCACTGCTCTCGTGTGTTGACTAAGTTGACAGGGCGTTGCGTGTGCGTCAACCATTTTTTTATGAAAGCATACGCGTCAACCTGTAGTAGGCGCACAAGTCAGCCTCAAATCTGTGGAAAACAGCATACAGCCCATCTGCCATTATTTCTAATGATGTACAGCCCATTTGCTAATTCTTAAGATTTTTTTGGAGCCCATCTTCGTTTTGTTAGCATTACACCCCATATTGTGGCCACGGTTAAAAAGTATACAAAATTTTGCATATTTCGGTGCGGTCAACTGTTTTTAATCCAGAAATATCGATTCACATTCAAACTATTTTGAAAAATAAATTATATAAATATAAAATCCAAATAATTGTCCACGCATAAAAATTGAAACTAATTCCTGGTTTGATGTGTTTTAAAAATGTACAGCCCATTTCTGGGCAAACCGAATGAAACTCTCCTCGTCTTGAAAGATTTGCAGCCCAGCAGGGCCGATAAAGCAAGTAGGCCTTGTTTGGGTATTTCTTTAAAAAAATAGAACTGGGCTAGCCATTTTCAGCAAGAAAAAAACACAACTGGGCTCATGATGTGGTAAACATAAATAGAACCCTCGTTAGACGGGCCACAGCCCCCGCACAGCCCCGTTGTTACCCTGGTCCATCGCTAAAACTAGTATAAATAACAACTGCTTGTTCCTCAAAAAACTGCGCGACTTGCTGGGTCCCTGGTGTCATCCGCTCGTAGTGTTATTCTCTCGTTTATTGACTACGTTGACAATGGCGTGAGCCCTAGATGTCCAACCATTAGGAGGAACCATATTTATGGGCTTGTACTATAGAGGCACTTGCTTGCGTACTGCCATGACGCTGGTGGGTCCCTAATGTCATCCTCTCCACGTACAGTCATCTCCTTGTTCCTCTCTGTTGTTGACGACGTTGACAACGCAAGAGGGCGGCGCCCCGTGCACGGCGAGTGACCCAAGGCCGCAAGGCAGAGGACGACGATGAGGCCTCGGACGGAACGAACAGGAGCCGTTGAAGATGCGCCGGTCCAGTCGCAGGCGGAGGGGAGTACGAGGGTTGACTGGTTCGGGCGAGGGTGCGTGTTAGGGCTGACGTCGCCGGAGAATAATAGGATGTGTGGGGGAATAGAGGGAGGGACTGGCCAACGTTGGAGGGTACGTATGGTAGGGCGGTGGAGGCGCAGCCATCCATGGGAGACGGGAGCAGGCGGAGCCGACGGGGTGGTTTGGTTTGGGCGGCTGGAGGAAGAAGAAGACAAGAGATAGAAGATACACGACAGATGTTGGATGTCAATCCAACGGCTGGTAGGCAGAATCGTTTGTTGACTGGCTAGTAAGTCGACACCACCTTGGATAGGCTATTTCCTCGCGGGTCCCAAATGTCAGAATCCAAATCTGTCACGGTCATGCAGCCTTTCCTATGAAAATTTACAGCCCATTTGATGTGCTAGTTTGAAATAAGTTTGTGGGTGCTGGTGGGGGCTAATCACTTGGCTTCTGTAATGCACAGTGAGCTCAAGCAGCCGGCGAGAGTGATGTTATTTCCCTTGGTTGGGATTTGTTACAATATTTCACTCTAAATTAAATGAATGGCAAGCCATTTGCCTTGTTTCAAAGAAAATATGACAGTCACAGCCGAGTTGAAAAGGGCAGGAACATCTAACTCCATCTTACAAACTGTACAAAAGCACGAGGGTTAATTGTTCATCAGGTTTACAAAAAACAGATTGAAAAGGGCAACAACATCTAACTCCAGCACTGTTTTCGGTAGTCACAGTCAAATGGATCGGTCAGGTCCATAGAATGAACATCCTGGGTCGTAAAATTTACTGGATTATGACCACAATATGTTGTAAATAGAAGCCCGGCACGTTCAGAAGCTCTTTTGCCCACCGGAAACTCCTTTTTTGTTCTTCGACATACCCATCCATCTAAACCATGCTGCTGATAAACTTAAGCCTGATGGACAATAGTAACCTCGCATTCAGCAGGAAGAATGTGACAAACCTTGTGTTTGCACGGTTGGCTACATATCGTTCTAGCGTTATTGTCTTCAATCGAATCTCATGAGAAGTGAGAAAATCCCGATGCTTACGAATCCACCGATTGGTTATAACTTTCTTACCCCGTCCTGTTGCCTAAATAGACATGAAGATTGAAAACAGTTAAGGTCTAAAAGAAGAGTGTCGAAAGAGCAACAGCTGAACGGTTAATTCTAGTACACTATATGCGGGCTTCCAATGTGCGTGAAATTATCACCTTTATATACAACTTCTCCAGACATGGAAAGCATTGTAGCAAGACAATAATCTTGTTCAGATCAAAACTATTCATTTGGATATATAAGATCTTGACAGAATCTAGCACCATTGATAGGCCATCCATGGAGAAACTCTTCATTGAGTATAGAACATAATATTAGTACAAAATGTGTACTCCAAGATGATATATAAATTATGCACAGAAATTTAAAATGCAGCTTATGGTTACAAGTGTAGATGATAATATAAAGTACCTGAAGAACTGTGGAGCCAAACACCATATTGAAATGAGCACAAAGATCATGTATTACACCCAAGGTCTCCAGTTTAGGCGCAGAGAGGACGGTTATTTGCAACGGTGAATAACTAGAATCAAGGATCAACCTTTGAAGTGAAGGGGCATCTTGGATGATGAGCTGCCTTCCGTCAAAAGAAATTCCAATTCTTACAAGGTTAGGCGAATTTATTTGGAGACAACCGATTCTAACTGTGAAAACAAGCACCAAGCACTCCAACGTAGGGCAACTGGAGTGGATGATGTTGTGCAATGAGGCCTCCGATATACGAACCTGCACAAGTGAAAGTTTCTTGAGAAATGGGAGTCGAAGGTTTAGTACCAGATTGTCTGGTAGGTAGCACAGCGCAAAGGTGGCGGTGTGGAGAGAGGACGAAAACCGCGAGATGGACATCGGTGCTGAGGGCACAAGTTCATGGCGTTCGGTATGTGGTATGTGATTTCCAGGGGAATAGTAGAACTCAAGCAGATGTAGTTCTGTGAATTCAGGGGATTTCAGCCAGGCGTCCACCGTGCAGGGCATGGTATGCTTGCTCAGGTAGCATGATGGGATGCAGAGGCTTTGAACGGAGCCCTGGTGGGAGGAGATGATGGCTCTAGGGATTTCAAAATCATTGAAGAGAGATAGCTGACGACGGTCGAGATTAAGGGGCACGGCGCGCCATAGAGGGCGCCACCGAATTGAGAGGACTTGGGTGTGGCAGCAATCCTTGGTGGGAGAAGCGAGATGATCTCCCCAAGGACGGCGTCCGGGAGATCACTGATGCGGTCCACCCAAGATTCTACGGGTTTCTGGGATCCGGTGGGGGCGGGGTCGCCGCTTCTCCCCACGCTGCCGGGTGCGGGATCTACAACAGGCGTCGCCGCTGGCGGGAGCCTCATCTTCTTGGCGCTGGGGTCAGCCGACTCCATTTTCCACGAGGGCGTCGCGTCACACTCACGGATTTGAGCAGAGTAACGAATGACGAGCCTAGTTGTAGTGCGAGCGAAGAAGAAGGGGGGCTGGGGGTTTTCTGTAGGAGTGAGGAAGAAGGGGAGCTGGGGTTTTCTGTAGGAGTGAGGTGAGGAATTTGGGGGTACGAGTGGAGCGAGCTGACGTGAGGTGGGTGGGAGCGAGGAGAAACAAGAGCACCCAGTGTGGATGGGCTTTTGAATTGATTTTACTATTTACTAGTGTGGATGGGCTGTTTTGTCTTGGGCCCAGAGAAACAATTACTACTAGTACAGTGGAGACACTCTACAGCTACCCACAAACACAATTACTACTAGTACAGTGGAGACACTCTACCGCTTCTGGCTCCTCCTAGGTCATTGAAACGTCTCCCTCTACTGAACGTCGTTATACTTTTGTTCACCGACATGCGGGCCATGCAGCGCACGGGCCCAAATGCCATCCACCAAATTAGAAGGCAGTATGCAGGCGGAGAGTCACCCCGGTCGTAGCGTGGCAGTAACAAGCCGTCGTATCACAAAACCCCACCTCCCCGCAGTCTAAGTTTGACGGACGAAGCAACCATCATTTCACTCTTCGCTGAATCCCCTTCTCCCTCACCGTCTTCAAGAAAGGCAACACTCGCATCTACCACTGTTCTTGTCTCCGAACGAAGGGAAGGTAAGCGGATCCGTGATGTTGGTATATTTTCGTTCAGAGAAAAAAAAAAGAACTTTTGCAAAGCAGTAACCGATCCTCACTCTCTTTTTTGTTTCATTGTGATTGCGATTGTGTTTTCCTTTCAGTGGTCTCCTAGTATTCGTCAGTTTCATGATGGACCAAGGAGAACCAGGCAAAGATCTGCCGATATTGGAGCAGACGCGGGAGGCTGATCCCCACAAGACAGAGAGCTCCAAGAAGATGGAGGAAACCACGGAGCTGACCCCAGATACGCTCACGGCCACTACTGAGATGGTCAACGCCCCGTTTGAGGTTACAACCCCCGTGGCACTGCAGGAGCAGTTTTCCCCCTTTGAGGATGTGTCCCCCCCCCCTCCCGCTAAGCTGCCCAAGGTGATTTCCTTCTTTGCCGATCTCGATTGTGGTTTTTCATCTAAGTATGTGGTGATTTTTTTTAGAAAAGGAAGTATGTGGTGATTAATAATGCAAAATTTTATTAGCTTCGATGCCATGCTATACATAGTGGTTTAAATAACTTGTGTTTCTTATACTGAAAAGTAAT
>NC_057808.1:457337377-457375137 GCF_018294505.1 Triticum aestivum | reverse complement strand
GAGCTGCCCAAGGTGATTTCCTTCTTTGCCGATCTCGATTGTGGTTTTTCATCTAAGTATGTGGTGATTTTTTTTAGAAAAGGAAGTATGTGGTGATTAATAATGCAAAATTTTATTAGCTTCGATGCCATGCTATACATAGTGGTTTAAATAACTTGTGTTTCTTATACTGAAAAGTAATTCAGAATTTGTTTCTGTTTCAATTAGAGCCCTGATGCAGACAAGGATTGTGTGGTTGTACATGTCACTCGCTATGAGGCGGACGACCTGAATATACACACTGGGAAAACAGAGTTCTTAGGTTGTTGGATCCTGGAAGCCATTTGCGGTTATACCAATGAAGAGTTGTATTCCAGCCTCACTGTTGTCAGGCGTGTTGTCCAAGGTGTACTGAAGCACAAGAAGTTCAAAGCTACTCCTTCGTTTGTGAGGCATACTGTTCTTGTCAAGCTTACGCAGGAAGATGACGTGGCATGCCTCCACAAACAAGTTTATCAGTGGCAAGGCCACAAGGTTGTCTTCATGAAGGTTCACAGGATTGAGCTACTGCGGGACGTCCTCGATGATGTTCATGGCAAGGTCCGTCTTGTGTCCAGCCCAAATTAGATCGAGACATGAAATAGTTGCCCCAGCTAGTGTTTAATAGTAGTTCGGATTGTGTCTAATTATCCGAACCTTGCCTGTTATCGACCCCTTAGGGGCTAGTACTCTGTTTGAATCCATCCATGGGAACTGCTGCTACTTTTGTGTGCCCGTGAATCCTGTGAGAACCATCGTAATTGTTGCCGAAACAGATGCGTCCTCACTAGTTTTTTCATGAATATGGCATGGTAAGACATAAGTTGTCACGGTTTATCATACGAGCAGTGTGTGTTTTGATGAAATAGAGCACTCGTTCGAGAACCATGCGCCGACGTATACATAAGTACTTGTAAACACTGTTGGTGCTACCCCACTTGTAAGCAATTGTGCAAAACACGGCACATTGGCTCAGCTCGCTTCAACACTTGGCTATCGACCAGCTAACAATCAACAATCTACTGTCTGACATATAATCAACTATGTATCTTGTTACAGTGGTTCATGCAGTTAATTGAGGCCACAATGTAATAAATTCCAAACGTTCACATGCTAGTCCAGCGCTCATGTGGAACACTCACATTAAACTCGTCTTCATAAAAAACTTGAAAAGCATAAGTTAAGCAATTTTATACATCTCAATGATTCATAGAACATAACAAACATATACTAGTTCACAGCAAAAGACAAAGTTGTGAGAAGGTTTACAAATCAGGAAAAACCAAGCAAGGCTTCTCTAAGCAAAGGGCCTCCCGGCAGGCTTAAATTTCCAGGAGTTCACTCTGGTTTTTTCTTGTTGCCACCATTCAGGGTTAGGTTCTCTCATTCCAGAATAACCAATTATAATTGTGGTCTCAGCTAGAATGCTGAACTGAACCATGCAGTGTACTGACCAGCTGAAATGCTTATGCATTCCACTAAATTTAAGCACCGCTATTTGCAGAAATAAGCAGAACACAATGCCTCTTGTCCGCGCACCTGTCCAAAAAACCGCCATGCAGCCGTGCCAGCTAGTCCTCGGTCCATGGATGAACTGGTAGAAAGTGCATTCCGGACTAGGATGCAGTTGTTTTCGATCGTCCCTGCACTGCAATCAAGAAGTAAAACGTACGAATCAGCTTCTTTTAGATTGCATTGGTCATTCTACCTTAGTTACTAGTACCAATGTAGGGATACCTTGAAGACGGGAGGTTAGACAACGGCAACGAGGGATAGCCAGCTCATTTTGCGCAGTTGTACTAAAACTAAGGTGTGTGCTTTTGATTGCGCGGATAGAAACGATACGGAGACAGACATCCCGAAACGATATGGAGACAGACATCCCTGTTTGCGCAAATACGAAATACGGTTATTTAAACAGTGATAGATATTACTACTTTCCCCCATTTCCTCTTAGAACCAAGTCCTAGATTCATGCTACAGCTTTCCCACTTTCTTCCCTGTTTGAACCAACGCTTTGAGTCGACTATATGAACTAGCTTTACTTCTAATAATAGTAGAAGTCTAGGTGGCTTTGGAACAGCGGACGGAAGTAGAAAAGGATGCACACGAAGGGAGCTGGGGCAGTAGAGCAAGGCAGGTTTCGAAGGAATATATACCTGAGGGTCGTCGGCATGTGGCAAAGACGGCGTCGGGAGGCCGCATCTTGGCCACAATACCGCAGGGAGGAAGAAGGGGTCGGAGGCCCTCCCGAGCCGACGCTCTCTCGGAGAGAACGACATGGCCGCCAATCGGGACGCGCGGGCAGCCGTTGGTCTCCTCCCTCGCCGCCGACGACGGCGTGAACGATGCACCTACACCCCTGCCCTGGTCGAGGTTGTCCGGCCGGATTTGTGACCAGCCGTGAGCTGAGGGAGAGTGTGGCCGCCTATGTGTTGCTTAGATCTGGAGAGCATGAGAGAGTGAACGAGAGGAACTCTAGTAAAGCAAGCGCTAAGGCTCTTGCGTTTATATATAGTGGAGTGATTTTGTTGTACCAGCTTCAAAAAAATGCGCTCCTACGTGTACCCGCGAGTGGGTGTGAGAGAACTAGTGCGTGCGTGCACCGCTTCTCTTCGTGAGAGTACAATAAACTATGCCCAAAGAACGTTCGCCGCAAGAGTAATAGTATAAGTGTGTGACGTGTGAGCTAAAATAAAATGTGCGTGTCGTCTTTTGTTTTTTAGAAGTTCTGAGGGTAGGGTGTGAAGAGGACATATGTGCGTGACGTCTACCTGCAGATAGACGGTGGGTGCAACGTGCGAGTCTGCGAGAGGACTCGGGAGAGTCGTGACTCGTGAGGGTGCGTGTGCGTGAGAGAGAGGGGGGCACGTATCAATGCAATGCATGTGTCCGTAAATCATTATCCGACAAACGTTCGCCATAAGCCTTTTCCTGACGAACGCCGTAAGAACCGTTAGATCGGCATCCGACAGTGTCAGTTTTGCCATGTCATTTAACAGAACAGCCACTCCTCCTACACACAAATCTTCTACGTGAGTGTTAGCAACTGCCGTATGCTCCCTCCGTTCCGAAATGCAGTGCATATAGCTTTATTGAAAATTCGAACCTCGCAAACTTTTACCGAGTTTTTGTGTACCAAATTGCACATGTAGAATACCATGTATATATCATTTCATTCATCTTCGAGAGGTAACCATAAAGATGGGTGAGGAGTCTACCAAGAAAGACCATCATATCACCCACAGCAATTTCAAGCATCCTTTAGTGTCGAGGAATATCATAGGAACTCTATATGATATGATTTTTATAGGATTTTTTCCTTTAGAGCCAATTGATTCATAGGAATAGATTCATATACTCCACATTTCAAAGGAAATAAACATGATATCATTTCTATAGCTTTAGAGCCACTTGGTTCATATGAATGGATTCCTATAATCCCTTAATTTCAAAGGAAAATAAACATTAGCGTATATTCAATAGAAAAGTTCCTATGATATGAACCAAATTACATCTCTTTTCTAATCCCTCCTCATAGGAATTGAGATACATGTCATCTCTAGATTCAATAGAAAAGTTCCTATGATGTGAACCAAATGACATCTCTTTTCCAATCCCTACTCATAGAAATTGGAATGCTCCATGTCATCTCTTTCCCTACAACTTCCATGTATACATCTTCTATTCCTAAATAGATAGTACAACCCACTAGTAGCTTTTTCCAAAACATGCAACTATTGCACAAGAACTATATAGTGTGCCAATAACTTTGAAAGATGGTCGCTGGATGAAGCTAACCCGACAGTGCAGAGATAGGCAAATTCGAGCACTACTGGCCGTTGGATATCATCAACATTCCACCAGATCTGCCACATGTACAATTTAGAAGACTCCATGGTTGAACTTAAGCATAATGCACAAACCTCAAAACACAAGCACTTCTCCTTTGTTCTAGAATCTTCTGTATCATAATTGATTAATTTTTTCTAAATGAATTGCCATTATTTGTTTTTTACTTTATGATTTACAATGCATAACACCATGAATCTTAACATTTTTATAAAACTAATTGATTTTGCATGAGACGAACTATAAGAACTAAACGAACATCTACATCATGCATATATGACTCAAAGCTTTACATGCTATAGTGTGTATTTATTCGTAATTTGGTTTCGAAATCTCATGCGTTCAATACATGTGTACCTTACTAGTTTTGATTAGAGTAGCAAATTTCACGCGGCCCCGGGTATATCAAAATGCAGGGCCCATGCATCATTGCCTTTCGGTCGAACCTACGTCCACAATTTTTTGTACCTACTATATCTCCACTGGTCCCCGAACCCAAAATGCTGCCTCGTTCCCGTAAACCCAAGCGGCCCACACATATTTAAGGCGTCGACTCAAACCCGTTTACTACGACGTGGCCCCGCACGCCGTAGTACTCCTACAAACCCTACCGCCGCACGCATCATTGTTTTCTCTTTTCTTTATGCTCTTGCGCCCTAGAGTGAAATGATGGTTGCTTCGTCCGTCCAGCTTAATGCGGGAAAGGTGGGGCTTTGTGATTTGACCCCTCATCGCTCATTTTCTACTACTGCGGCGCTACGACCGGGGTGCCTCCAATTCCAACCGCTGCTCCGAACTGTAATTTGGTGCATCGCACGTGGAACAAGACTGTGGATGAGCCACATGTCAGCCAAAGGGGTCCTGTTAAGTGTGTCGCCATTTCGTGTGCGGACTGGCCCTGCTTGAGTTGCTACGCTAACACGACAGGAGCAGCCTACCACTTGGTTTTGCTCCTTGGTGAATCCCAACTATATTGATCTAGAAAGATACGTGCTGAACTACCCTCTCCGTCTCGGTTTTTTTATTTTTAGGCGTCTTGGTTTATAGGGCCTGCACGTAGTTCTAGGTCATCCATTTGACTAACTAAATATGAGTTACTATGTCACAAAAAGTATATCATTGGATTCTTAAGCGGATGTAGTTATATTTAAAAGTCGAGGGCGGGGCTTTTCTTGCGCAGTAGGCGGGGCAGTTCCGCCTAGTCGGTTCGACAGAGACGCGAGCAGACGAGGGAGTAGGCTGCTGCAAACGTAGGGCCGTGTGATTTGACAGCGAGTTACTGCCGGACACGTGGGGCCCCGTGATTTGACTTGCCATTATCATTTTAACTGCGGCGCTACGACCGGCGTGAGTCTCCCGATTCCTGACCACCTCCATACAGGTGCCTCTCCCAATGCTCCACCATGTAGTAGAGGCTGGCTCTTGCATGAGAGCCCACTTCTCCACTTTTTCCTTGCCTCTCTTTCCTCCACATATGCAAAAATGCCATGTAAAGCGCACTATTGTACTTACTTTTACTTGCTCCTACAGGTGCTTAAGCTTGCCACATAGGCATAAAGTCTGATGTGGCAAGTTAATCAAGAAGAGAGAGACTAGTTTGGTGACCCAAGGAAGAAACGGTGCTAAGCGCGTGTACCTAGGTGAAAAGACAATTTTGAGTCTATAGCTAATTAAATGAAGCAAACTTAGCAACACCATTTCATTCGAAGAGGTCACTCCTTGGCAAATGCAATAAATACTAGTACTCCTTGTGTCCCATAATATAAGAACATTTTTGGCACTACACTAGTGTCAAAAACGTTCTTATATTATGGGACGAAGGGAGTACGAAGAAAGAGATAGAGAGGAGTAAAAAAATACACTTATAGCCAACCTTATAGCCAACCTTGTTGTAGTATGAGTGACTAAGTGATGACTATGTATGACATGCCAACATCACATAGCCTAACGCACCGTGTTAAATCTCCAAGGGCGTGACCGCGCGAGCGACGCGACGGTCGTGGTAGGCACGACCATGATACGGGCTGCTGGCAGCCCTTGGATCTGAGATCAAATGGTCGCATGCTAAGTTGCTGAAAATTTGCAGAATAACCCTCCAGGATAGGATATTCACCCATAGGTCTAGAATCACGCCATGCAACCGTTCGATCTCAGATCTAAGGGCTCTCGGAAGCCCGTATCATGGGAGAATGGAAAGCCACTACCCTGCCGTTCGCACGCTGGTAGTTCGCTCCTACTCGTCCCCGCACGTCCTTCAATACTACGGCGGTTCGCTCCTAGTCGTCCCGTCCATTCACATTACGGCAGTTCCACTAATCCTAACCCTCCTCCCAAATCCATGGCATCCCAAATCTCCACGATCGGCGGTGAGTACAAGGTTAGAACCATCACCGGCGATGAGTTCGACGTCATCTACACCCGTTCTTCCGCGATGGTGAAAGGATGCCTTTCTCGCTTCAGACGCATGTTCGAAAACTCAGATGATGAGTGGGTCGTTGGGCTAGATGTTGAATACACCACAGTCCTGGGATGAGAGAAGGATCTAAAGGACGAAGAGAGGAAGAAGCCCGCCGTAATCCAGGTTTGCGTACATAACGTTTGCTTGGTCTACCACATATGCCATGCCGACGTTGAGTGCCAGGATTTTAAGAACTTCCTCAAGGACAAAACAGTGAAATTCGTTACTGTAGTCTTTAAGAACAACAAAGAAGTCCTGGGTCGGATAGGCCTCGTTGTAGGCAACCCCTTCGACCTCCAGAAGAATCGGCTGGTGCCCTCTCGTCAGCCTTCAATGTTGACCCTGGCAGGAGCCATGGTTCATCCTTCGTATCGTAAACTGGAGAAACCTCATTACACGTTTCATCGTCATGCATGGCAGCGGAGTGTACTAGATATAGACCACATCCACTACGCTGCAATGGATGGCTACCTTTGTTTCCATATCTACAAGGGTTGGATGAAGAGAAATAGCCAAGTGTGCGGTTCAAGAAAAGAAGTATCGGCCAAGAGGAAGAGGGACAAGGACGAAGTCGAGGACGTGGACGAGGACTCTGAGTAAGGTGGCAGTGTCGCTGCTCATGATGGTTCTAAACTTCTAATGCAGTGTCTACCGGATTAGTTGCATAGTTTAATTTCAGGTGTGCTTAGTTTAATTTGAGGGGTGTGTTGTGCTGAGCCCCCAGCAGAACTATGTTATGTTTCTTCTCGTTACTTTAACTCTTCAGTATGTACATACTACTAGTATTTCTTTAATAGAATTTAGCACCCCAATTAAGCACGTACTAGCTTTTTTAATAGTACTATATGCATAATTTGGCGACGAGCGCTCTCTATATGTACCACCTTTTTTTTAATTTCAATTTTTGCTCCATGGCGCAATCCATAGATAGTACTACTGTACAAAAGTATACATTTTTTAAAAGGCTAGAGTACTGTTCATCACATATATAGCCAGTTAAATTCTCAACCTAGAACGACATGCATGCCATGTAGTAAACCGATACGGAGGAAGTATAGTAAAAATGAGGTGATTTTACCGAGCGATCGGCGGGGGAGCATGGCCTGTCATGCGGTCCCACGTGTCATGATGTACCAAGGCGATGCGCGTGTCCCTCTTGAGGCAGAAGCAATACTACGTGGTTTGAGATGACGGCGAACCGAAGTGTGAAATAATGGTTGCTTCGTCCGTCTGGGAAGGTGCGGCATTGTGATTTGACGTCTCATTGCTCATTACTACTACTGGGCCGGTACGAGTGGGGTGCGTCCCCCCTGCTGTTCTGCACTGTTATTTGGTGCTTGACACGTCAACCCGGTTGCTATATGTCCCACATGTCGGCGACAGGAAGTACATAATTCATGAAAGGGAGCGTCGACGGAGGAGTATACTACAGAATTCATGAAAGGGAGCGACATAGTTTTGGAAAAATCTGTTTTTACGGAGTACGTACCCACTAGGGTTTATAGGGCTCATCTAAAAAACATTCGTTTTTCCATTTGATAAGTCTCAATTCTACTATACTAGTAGTAGTACCATTACATGTTGGATTTGGAGGTGCGTTAGATCACCCGACACAAGCAGTGTCAAGAGGAAACTAACCAATTCATGTACAAGTTCATGGAAATTTAGTGGTCATTCATGCATTCGTTCTAATTAATGCCTCGGTAAACATAACTTCTTGAGAAAAACGAGCGTACTAATTACTTGTGCAAACTACGAAATTAATTCGACCACTCACCGTCTACCTTGGTTGGAGAGATTTTGAAATTGATCCATAAACTGGAAAGGAGGGAGTAGTAACTTTTGTCTCGATTACTATTTGTGGCCTTGTATAGATGCAAAATTTATTTTTTATAGTGGCCTTGTATAAGTAAATGGAGGGAGTACTAACCAAAGTACATAGTAGGGACGAGGAGTAAACGGAGGGAGTAGTAAAATTTTCTCCTCGTGCTGCGAGCCACCGCGCGCGTGGGCGAGGGAGCGGGCGTAAAGGCGTACAGTAGTAGTACTAATACTACTACTACTCGTAAGCAAGCTTCACCTCATCCTGCGAACCACCACGCCCGTGGGCGGGGGAGACGGCGTACTAAGCAAGCTTCTCCTCGTTCTGCGAGTTGACGAGACACATCAAAAGTACTCCACTGTATAAAGCCTTGCCTCTAAGGTAGGCCCCACATGGTTTGCCTCTTTTTTTAACTTAACATAACGCGTCAAGTCACAATTTGTTTGTTCACCCGTGGTAGACGATCCTCCCTCCACCAAGTGGACAACTAGTACACGTGCCAAATTACCACGTGGGCTGCCTTTTTCGTACAGAAATGAGCTCCACCGTGTACCCGCGCGGGTGTGGTTGGGAAAGAGACGGGAGTACGTGCGCCGTGTGTGCACCTCTTCTCTTCGTGCACGTCCCCCACCTACGTGGGTGTGTGTGAGAGAGATACAAACCTAGACATAATGCGCCGTCCATCCCCATGCCTCCGCCCAGTCCGACCACCAGTCACCACCACGCCCCACTCCTCCTCACCTTATCTCTCATCTTTCTCCCTCCATTTTTATATACAAGGGGCCACTATCAAAATTACAATTTGCAGATATACAAGGCCACTAACACTAATCGATGCAATATTAATGGTGTTTGCCTCGTGGTACTAGCAAAGGAGGACATTAATTATCCCTTGCATGCATGCGGGAGTTTGTAAATAATACATCTTGATGTTCCGTGCAATGCACGGGCATCTTGCTACTCCATGAAAACAACACATGGCAAAATTCCACAGCGAACGAGGGATTTGAATCTGCTGGGAGGGGCTGTTTGGATCTTGCACGGGGTAGCCAAAATATTGGCGACCCTTTTGTCCACCGGTGCCTTTGCCACCGATGAACAAGGAATGGCTCGGGTGCTCATGCTGTCATGCATCCTCCAGCGCGCACGTTGGAGACGAGCTCGCACGAGCTGTGTTTTTTTGTCCCACAACGCCGCCCGAGCCGCCCGCAGACCGACCGGCGACCCGCAAATTACGCCATCCAACCGTAGCCGCACACATTATGACAGCAACTCAACCAACCGGACGAAATTCACGCAAACACGTAGACAAACTGATATTTCATATAAACAACGACGAAAATCATATAAAATACCGGGTTTTCATACAAACATGATGGATTTCATTACATTCAAATGAACTACGCGGTGCTAGTTCTGGACAGCATAGGTATATAATACCTGGCCTAAATGGTCACCAACCGATCGATTTGTGTTCCTCATGTCCGGCAGCACGATCACCGGACTGCCGGGAGCCCCGGAGGTATATGCTTCAGCGCAAAGGACGGCTCGCTTCCCCACTGCCCAACTGATATCATTGGCTGGTGCCGAAGATGATGGTGGCCGGCACCGGTTCGAGTTCATCACCGGCCACTACTTCGCCATGGCCGGCACCGGCTCGAGTTCATCCTAACATTCCCCTCTTCCGTGGAGCCCATGCGGGGTCAACGAAGGTCCTCGCAACAAAAGGATTCGGCAAGACACCTGCTGTGTACGCCGGCGTCGCCTCCGCGGTGGCCTTCATGGGACCCAAGCGGCGGTGGCCTCCCGTGTTCTACTTCTCCTCGATGATGGCGGCCGACGCGGAGGCGCTGGCCACCGACTCGTCGCTCTCCGTGCACCCGGCTTCTGTCGCTGCTTGCATGGCGCGGCCGCCAGCATGGGAGTCTCGGCCACAAAAACGGGAGGCACGGTACGAGGCGGCAGCGTGGAAGGCAGCAACGACGCCCGTGCGCCACTCCTCGTCGAGCTGGCCTGGAGCGGCGAGTTGCTGAGCCGCGCGCCGGTTTGGGGCAGCAACTGGCTCCATCGGGCGAGGGGAGGGAGGTGGATCAGCGAGCTGCATAGCTCGTATCCGGCGGGCTACCCAGCCGGCTTAGATGCGGAATAACTACTCTTCGTAAGCCATTGTAAGAGTGGACAAAATGGTGGAGGAGATAGGGGAGCGGCAGAGGTGTGCGATTCTTGGCCGGCGTTTGGCCTCGTTTAAATAGGAGATTAAATAGACGGCGGACAGGAGGAGCTCGGCCGGCGTTGCATTTAACGCCGGCCCGGTCATGAACGGACGTGTGTCCAGAGTGGGTTTCTCGGCTTCCACACGGGCGGGTTTCATGGAGGGGTTTGAATGCGACACGGAGGCGTGTTCAACCGGGCGTGCCGCGAGTGGCGCCCTCGACTCTGACCTAGGACACCGCATCGTTCTTCCACTGACGTGTGGGCTCTTTGGGAGCATGGCCTGCATGTCAGTGACCCAACGCAGGCAGCGCACAATAGAGGAACCTTTGGTGGGCTAGGGCGGTCAGAAGCGGGCATTTCATAAACCGATGATTGTTCATTGAGTGTGACATCATCCTTTTCATGTAGATAAGCCTACTAAGTTGATAGCCCGTTCGACATGTTGTGATTCCTAAAGACCACTGCAAACATCAATGTTCTTCTTATCACAGATAAGATTGATTAATACCCGTAACAATCCATGTCCTTAACAAAGGGTGCATGCACGTATAGGTTGAGCGTGTGTCTTGCATCGTGTGCTGTGTGCATGCAGGCGTGCGAGTGTTGCGTGCGTGCAAGGGTACGTTTCAGTGTTGCATGCATGGGTGCGTACGTGCGTGTGTTCGTGAGTGCATGTGTATGTGTCAGTGTTGCACGCCAGCATGCGTGCGTGCGTACGTGTCAGTGTTGCACGCCTACATGCATGCGTGTCTTGCGTGCGTGCATGTGTACGTGCGGGGTGAGGCTACACGTCAGTCGACTGACTTTTTCATCTCTGGTCATTAGATTTTCGAGCCGTTGGATACGAAATCAAGGGCCTCCAGTTTATCATCAAACTCCACCCCCCTGAGCCGCCAGCCACCACCGGCCGAACCGCCAGCCCCCGGCGCCCGCGGCCGGCCCACCCTCCCCGAAACCACTCCCCACCGCCGGTCCGCCGCCGCACCGGCCATCCCTCTAGCCCCCCGCCCCCTCGCCGAGCTTTTTTCTCCAGGGATCCCCACCCCACCGCCCAATGAACGCCCCCCAACCGCCGGTGACTGCCAACCAGAGGTCTCACGACTTCGAATACCCACCGACCACTAATTTATTACCATTTCTGTCCTTCATATACGCGCTGACGGGTGGGCCCTATGGTAATGTGCGCTGCTGAATGTGGACCGTTTGACTGGTCAATTGATCGTGTTATCAACAAATTACGGAGCTGTATGGTGAGCAAGTGACCGTATGATCACCCTAAAATGTACTCCTATTTTATTAACACAGTACAGACTCAAACTACCATTTCTTTCTTTCATATACGGGCTGACAGGTGGGCCCCACGGTTACGCGCCCCGATGGTGCAACACTAGTTGCGCCGCGTGGAACATTTGACTGGTCAATTGATTGTGTCATCAACAAAATACGGAGTTGTACGGGTGAGCCAGTGACCGTATAATCATGATATGTATTTGTTTAACATGGTACAAACGCAAGGGCTCATATATACGCGCAAGCACTCACCGCTATAAGCGCACACATGCGAACCCTACCCCTATGAGCACCTTCGAGAGAGTGGGACAGCATATATGATCTTGAGATTTTACGAAGCCACCATAGGTGCCTCGTAGTCGAGTGGAACGTCTCCTCCCACTGAACGTACATCGCCGGAAAATACTGAAATTAACACAAGATAAATGCGAGCACCGGGACTTTAGACTTGGTGGGCTCGAGAAACCACTGTCCTCTAACCATCCAACCACATGTTGGTTAGCACGACAAAATGTATGTGGTGACCGTGATGAGCTTATTCTGAAGTCCAGTGACCATATCGTGCTTTCGCTTCAAATACAATGACCGTAAGTGTCCTCAACAAAATACGGAGCACGCATCAAATGCAAAGTCCGTCAGTGTCATCAACAAAATATGGAGACGTATCGTGAGCTAGATACCGTTGTACTATTGTATATGCTTATTTTCTTAGTGGCCGATTGCGTGTGTGGTGTGGTGGGCACATCATTTCTAGTTGTGGTGGGTCAACATGAAGACTCATGGGTCGGTTCCATCCTACACCACATATAGGTTGGACCGAGACGTGTTATACGAAGACCCATGTGGAGGACTCGGCGTACAACACGAAGCTACGAGAGTCGCGGAGGACTCTATCCCCACTGATGATAAGCCGACTATATATGATTTGTAACCCTAGGCCCTTAGTATGTTATACAAGCTTGGGGGCTAGTTCGTTGATAGTATACACACACGCACAATGCCTGGTATTCACGTGTACTTTGTACACACCCCTATCACTAATATACAGTACCAAGAGTAGGCTCTTTCTTCAACTGCAAGGGTCCGATCCGAACTAGGGTAAAACTTTGCCTCGTATTACCATCCAGCCTAACAGCCAGGGGTATCCTACCGAATGATATGATGAAATCATATCTGCCAACTACTAAGAGAGAGGTGTGTCGGGGGGCAATGTGTGCGAGAGAGGCCTAAAGATAATGTGCGTGCGGGAGACACGTAGGCACATATATGTGCGTATAGAGGGCTAGTAGAGACCGTGCATGTGTATATATGCATGTGAGAGAAATAGTGTTTTCCAACTGAGATTAGTGAAAAGAGTGGTACATAGTAGTCAGAAAGAGAGAGAGAGAGAAACAGAGAGAGCATGTGCATGAGACACCCCGACACCCTGAGAGAGATTGTGAGCATGTGTGAAAGAGAAATGCCGATGCATATAAAGTGTGTGCACTTATGCTTTAGATAGAGAGAGATATAACACGTTTGTGAGAACGGGGCGAGGCATAGTGCATCTACGTGTAAAAGGCGGTTCTACGCATTAAATTAAAATATAAATGGCATTATTATTTTTGGATGAGATCATGAATTTTGCAAATTGCGTATGGACGAAAATCGGTCTATCAGACACCCATACTCTATTGAATTCTAGCATGTGCATGTGTTTATTTCATATTATCGATCCATAGAGTGAGAGCGGTTTGAAATACAGGCAATGGATGCTTTTGCAATTCATATATAAACATTAATTAGTGCACTCCATGTTGTTAGTGTGAAGCACTTTATACATTTGTCACTTGCATGGATACATTCCAAATTGCTAGCTACGAAATAGAATACATGTCGAATTCAACATAAAGGGGGTTTCGAAGATTCGAATTCATAGGAAGTGCATTCATCTATTTGAACCCGAGATAATGGCATTTGTAAATCAGATGTAGGGGGCATCAATCTTTGTTGTGAGTTTGAACATGCTATATATATTCATACGCATATCTAACTTTTTTTTTGCAACCAAGGAGATTATATCTGGAACCATGCATGAACTGAGGTAAGTTGCATATTTTTTAATATATACTCGTGTACAATGTATATTCAAATGTACCCCCTCCATTCCAAAATAATCGTAGCTTTAGGATTTTCAAGAGTAAAGATTTGTGAAGTTTGACAAATCCTGAAAGTTCAATTCAAGAGAACTGAAAACGTTAATGCTTCTGCTCCCAAATATTGAACGAAGCGCCAAATAGGCCTCTGGTCACCCGAAACCGCGTGAGACTAATATTTTGGTGGTAGGAAATTACTGTCCTGACTCTGGCCCGTGTAGCCTATCGGCCCGATGTCCAAAGGTCTAAACCGGGGTGGGTTTGTAACTTCACCAAGACTCCAGTCTCAACCGCCTCCGAGAAGCATTCATACGCCGTGGGCGCCTACCCATGCGCTCGGCCGAAATCTATCCCGCCCACATTTGGGACACCTGATATGACTGTCCTACCCCCAACCCGCAATATGTCCGAAATTTTAGATGGGGACAAAGTTTGTAACTTTCCCCAAATTTCAAACAAGCGCGTCTCAAACCGAAACATTGTTCCCCCTTAGTTCCCCGCCTCCCTCCGTTTCCCCATTCATACTCCATGGGTGCGAAAACGCCCTCTCCACCATCCGCAAAACCCCAGCTCCTCCGTCCTCCACCCCATAGCGACCAATCCACCGCCGCCCTCCTCCATCACGCCGGAGCCGGTACCCCGACGTCGTCGTCCAACGCAACCGCAACCGCAACGCCCTCAAGGACTTAGCAGCAGAAGCTGAGGCAGAGCTGCCTCCACGACGCCGACGCCGACGCCGACGTGCGCCGTACCAGAACCACTCCGACCACGCCGTCCTGCGCCTCACTACTGTGGCTCCACTGTCGCAACCGTCCACCGCACCGGAGTTGTTCCCGCTACGCCTTCGTTCGCCGCCTCGGATCTGCTTCCCCGCCGCCGACAAACGGCCACCCCACCACACTCAACAACTTGGCCATGGGTTCGTCCAAGGCTGCACCGTCCTCCACAACTTCTGGTTTCCGGCGAGCAACAAGAAGATCGTCAAAAAACAGAAGGAGGACATAGCACTGCCAGCAGAAAGAGGTACTCCTCTTCCCTTATTCGTGCAAATCTTACGTCTCCGCTCACACCGTATTCATCCCACGAAAGAAACTAGTTGAGCGCTTCTTACTGCATCTTCTTCGTGATACTAAATGCACAAGGTTTCCTCCCTTTTACTATTTCACCTTTGCTAGAGGTCAGTAGACCGCCTAGATTTCAATTCAGGGTCAGTCGAACCGCAATTAAAAGAAGCAGCACCCGATTAGGCGCGTGGAGCACCTAGTCCGCCTGTTCCCCGGGGAAGCGGCGCATCGGTGTCTATCATAGGGGTGTGGGGCGCAGGAGCTGCTTGTGCCCGATCTGGAGGTCGGCGGGGCTTGAATGGATGGCCGGGGGGGCGGTGCCAACCGCAGCGGTGCGGTGAGGTCGAGGGGAGGGCACAGGCAGGGGAGGAATACTGGGCCGGTGGTCGCTGGCGTTTCGAGGAAGATCGTCAACACTGACTGGCTGGAGGTAGATGAAGGCGATCTGCCCGTTCTTTGTACATCGGACGGTGCAGCAAAAATGGACTGACCTATTTGCTTTCAGTCGACTGTTATTTTCATAGAATCCTGTAGTAATTTAGTGTGCCATGCATGTTGTAGAGTTATCATATGTCTCCCATCATTTATTTCTCACCGACCTGCTATCTGCTACCTTTACACTATTCTAATTGTGCACACACTTCGCCCATACTCACACTATTGTTGTTTTATGCATGGGTATTTCAGACTCTGACGCAGTGTTGATAAATACAGAAAAGAAAAGACAGAAGTTGCTCCAGTGTAATTCAAAGATAAGCACTAAGCATTTCAGCGCTCTAATGGGTGCAGGTGTCAGCAGTTGGAGACAGTAAACGTAGCTCTGCAGTTGATGATCTCAATTGCCACACACAACCATCCCAGGTGCTTGCTTTAACTTCGCGCTGTCAAATGTGGTTGCATGTTGCATATGGTGTCTAGCTTGTATTGCTTCCAATTTGGTTAAATTGCATCTGCTTACTTTACACATTATACCTTTGATAATGACATGCCTTCCTGTTTTTGATACATACTACATATGTCTATTAACCATGTTCGTACATCAAACTAATCCTCTTTTGTATCCCTCGTCAATCACTTATGATGAGACAGTCACCCGAGTGGGTTACTGTGAGACGCCCTACTCGTTTAAAGAGTGCATTGTCATCCTCCCCACATGATTCTCAAGAAACAGCAAGGCTAAATGAAGATAGTCAACGTAGCTCTCTAGTTGATCACCGCAATTCACCCACACCACCATCACAGGTGCTTGCTCTTACTTGGCAGTGTGATATGTGGTTGCATGTTGCATATGGTGTCTACCTTGTAATGCTTCTAATTAGGGTAAATTGCATCTGCTTAGTTAACACATTATACCTGTGAATATGACATGCCTTCCTGTTTTTGGTACATACTACGTCTTTCTATTAACCATGTTCTTACATCAAACTACTTTTCTTGTGTATCCATCATGAATGCTCCTAATTTGTTAAATTGCATCTCCTTAGCTTACACATTATACATGTGAATATGACACGCCTTCCTGTTTTTGGTACATACTACATCTGCCTATCACACCATGTTCTTACATCAAACTACTGTTCTTGTGTATCCTGCGTCTATCGCTTATGATGAGACAGTCACGCGCGTGGGTTAATATGAGACGCAATACTCTTATAAATAATGCAATTTCATCCTCTCCACATGATTCTCAAGAAACAGCAAGCCTAAATGAAGATATTGAACGTAGCTCTGTACCTTAAGACCGCACTTCCCCTACACCACCATCACAGGTGCTTGTTCTAACTTCGCAGTGTGATATGTGGTTGCACGTTGCATACGGTGTCTAGCTTGTAATGCTTCTAATTAGGGTAAATTGCATCTGCTTAGTTTACACACTATACCTGTGAATATGACATGCCTTCCTATTTTTGGTACACACTACATCTATGTGTTAACCTTGTTCTTACATGAAACTACCTCTCTTCTGTATCCTGCATCAATCACTTACGATGAGTCACCTTTATTCGTTGCATATTGCATATTATTTCTAGCATGTTGCCATGTATTGCTTCTAATTTGGTCAAATACATTTGTTAGGGCACCCTTTTAATTTGGCAGAGTGATATTGGTTTCATCTTTCATATGGTTTCTAGCTTGCATCGATTCTAACAAGTTCAAGCACCTTGTGCTTAGTTTACACTTTATACATCATACCTGTCAATATGTCACGTCGTCCTGTTTTTCATACATATTCCATCCTCCTATCATGCGGCTACCTTACATGAAAGTAGTGTTCGTCAGTATCATGCATCAATGAGTTCTGAAGAGCAAATTTTATTCCTTTTTCTTGTGGGTTTGACTTGACAAGGCAAAATCAAGAAAGAGGAAGGAAAAGAGTAAGGAAGGCGATGATGGTGGTCCTCTGCAGCAACGTAAGCGGAGCATCTGTACCGATTCTCCTTGTACTGATGGTGCATTACAAGGTCCAAGTCTCCGCTCCCCTACTCCACCATCCAAGGTGCTTGCTCTAACTTGGCAGTGTGATATCTGGTTGCATGTTGCATATGGTGTCTAGCTCGTATTGCTCCTAATTAGTGTAAACTGCATCTGCTTAGCTTACACATGATACATGTGAATATGACACGCTTTCCTGTTTTTGGTACATACTATATCTGTCTATCACACCATGTTCTTACATGAAACTACTCTTCTTGTGTATCCTGCATCAGTCACTTATGATGGGACACCTTTAAGTTGGTAGTGTGATATTGGTTTGCGTCTTGAATATGATTTCTAGCATGTATTGCTTCTAGTTTGATGAACGCCACCTATGACGAGACAGTTTTAACTTGGCAGAGTGATATTGATTGCACCTTCCATATGGTGTCTTGCAGTGTTTCTAATTTGTTGAAGTGCCTTCTACTTAGTTACCACATCATAGGTGTGAATATGTCAAGCCGTCCGTTTTTTCGTACATATTCCATCCTCGTATCATGACTTTGCCTTTCATCATAGTAGTGTTCGTCAGTATCATGCATGAATGAGTTCTGAAGAGCGAATGATATTCCTTTTTCTTGTCGGTATGACCTCACAATGCAAAATCAATAAAGCTGAAGGAAATTGGCAAGGCATTGGAGATGGTGGTCCTTCCGAGCAACTGAAACGGAGGTTCTCTATGGATTCTACTCCGCCATCCTCCCAACAAGATTCGCAAGACAACGCAAGGCTAGACAGTCAACGTAGCTGTGTAGATGATGAGCACATCTCCCCTACTCCACCATCACAGGTGCTTGCTCTAACTTGGCACTATTATATGTGGTTGCATGTTGCGTATGATGTCTAGCTTGTATTGCTTCTAACTTTGTTGAATTGCATCTGCTTACTTTACACATAATGCCTATGAATATGACATGTGTTCCTGTTTCTACATCAGACTACTATTCTTGCATATCCCGCATCAGTCACTTATGATAAGGCACCTTTAAGTCGCCACTGTGATATTGGTTGTGTCTTGCATATGATTTCTAGCATGTACTGCTTCTAATTTGTTGAAACGCCATACAGTTTGAACTTGGCAGAGTGATATTGGTTGCATCTTTCATATGGTGTCTAGCTTGCAGTGCTTCTAATTTGTTGAAATGCCTTCTGCTTAGTTACCACATCATAGGTGTGAATATGTCACACCATCCTGTTTTTCATACATATTCCATCCTCGCATCATGTGTTTGCCTTTCATCCGAGTAGTGTTCGTCAGTAGCATGCATGAATGAGTTCTGAAGAGCGAATTTTATTCCTTTATCTTATCGGTTTGACTTCACAATGCAAAATCATTACAGCTGAAGGAAATTAGTCCGGCCGTGGATGATGGTGGTCCTTCGGAGCAACTCAAACACGGGGTCTCTACAGATTCTACTCCGCCATCCTCCCAACAAGATTCGCAAGACAACACAAGGCTGGACAGTCAATGTAGTTGTGTAGATGATGAGCACATCTCCCCTACTCCACCATCACAGGTGCTTGCTCTTACTTGGAACTGTTATACGTGGTTGCGTTTTCCGTATGATGTCTAGTTTGTATTGCTTCTGATTATGTTGAATTGCATCTGCTTACTTTACACATAATGCCTGTGAATATGACACGTGTTCCTGTTTCTAGAACATACGTGTACATGATGAGCACATCTCCCCTACTCCACCATCACATGTGCTTGCTCTTACTTGGAACTGTTATACGTGGTTGCGTTTTCCGTATGATGTCTAGTTTGTATTGCTTCTGATTATGTTGAATTGCATCTGCGTAGCTTACAACTTATACCTGCAACGAGCACTTACCCATAAGACACATTTAACTTGGGACTGTGATGTAGGTTGCATCTTGCATTGTCTTCTAGCTTGTACTGCTTCTAACTTCTTGAAATGTCACTTATGACGAGACACTTTTTACCTGATAGAGTGATATTGGTTGCATGTTCATATGGTGCCTAGCTTTCATTTCTTCTAATTTGTTGAAATGCCTTCCGCTTACTGTTTTTTCATACATATTCCATCCTCCTATCGTACGTGTGAATATGAAACGCTGTCTTTTTTTGTATATATTCCATCCTCCTATCGTACGTGTGAATATGAAACGCTGTCTTTTTTTGAATATATTCCATCCTCCTATCATGCGCTTGCCTTACATAAAAGTAGTGTTCGTCTGTATCATGCATCAACCAGTTATGCAGAGCTAATTTTATTCATCTTCTTGTGGTTTTGACTTCATAAGGCAATATCAGAAAATAGGAAGGAAAAGAGTAAGTTAGGGGATGTTGGTGGTCCTCCGGACCGACGCAAACAGAGACTCTCTAGATTTGCCACTGCTACTGCTAATGAAGTTGAAGTCCCAAGTCTAGATGATGAGTTCATCTCCCATACTCCACCATCACAGGTGCTTGCTCTAAGTTGACAGTGTGATAATTGGTTTCATGTTGCATATGTTGTCTAGCCAGTATTTCTTCTATTTTGATTAAGTTGCACGTGCTGAGTTCATACGTTATACATGTGCATATGACATGGCTTTCTGTGTCTAGAATACACTGCATCTATCTATCATACCATGTTCTTACATCAAAGTACTGATGTTGTGTATCCCGCATCAGTCACTCATGATTGGACGCTTTTAACATGGCAGTTTGATAGTGGTTGCATCTTGCATTGATTTCTACGTTGTACTGCTTCTAATTTTTCGAATTGCCACTTGTGACAAGACACTTTTAACTTGGCAGAGTAATATTGGTTGCATCTTTCATATGGTGTCTCGCTTGCATTACTTCTATTTTCTTGAAAATCCTTCTGCTTAGTTTGCACATCGTAGCTGTGAATATGTCATGCCGTCTTGTTTTTATTACATATTCTATCCTCATACGGTTGTCTTACATCAAAGTATTGCTTGTCTGTATCATGCATCAATGAGTTCTGAAGAGTGATTTTATTCTTTTGTGTTGTGGGTACAGCTTGACATGGCAAAGTCAAAAAAGAGCAAGGAAAATAATATAGTAGGGAGTGCTGTTACTCATCGGGTGAAACGAAAAAGGTTCTGCCGTCGAGATTCTGCTGGTACTTATAGTGCAGTAGAAGGTCCAAGTCCACCGGCTAAATCTACAAACACAGTATCACCTGCTCCACTAGCTGCAGCATCCGCTTCAACTGTACCAGCATCTCAACCAGTTACTCGTTCATTTGCTCCGGAACTGGCCAGTTCCCAATCTGCCTTCACACCTAACACTACTTCCGAAGCACTGCTGACACAACAGGACTTGGCAAGATCAGATGAACCTCATGAGCATCAACACCAAGACGGTACCTGACCGAGTCAAGTTGCAGTTGCATGCTCCTTTATATGTACTCTCACAGTTTGATGTACACTAACACTTTCCATATTCATTGTTGAACTAGCACCACGGCGCAAGCGGAAACAGACACCAGGGATAATGCTTGAAAGATTAACAAAATCTAAAGGAGGAAGAATGGAGATCCATTTTGAGGCAGGTTTAAAAAGGCCACGTGATGCTACAGAGTCAGCCAAGTTAGTATCAGAGGCAGCCGTTGCCGTTAGGTGTCATGCACGTATCCTCCCAACGTGGATCCAGTACAGGAATGAGAAAGACAATACCCAGTTTAACACCTTCCTTGACCATTTATCCGTAAGTATTGTTATTCATCGCAATTAGTAATATTGTCTTGCTCTGTCCCATACTTTGTAGCTTCCTCCTAATAAGACTCACATTCTTTTTTCAACAGATGAGGTTCAACTTGGATCCGAAAGATGATGCAACTAAACAAGCATGCACTCATGTTTTTCAGTCTGCTCTGCGACAGTATCGGTACCACCTTAGAAAATCTCACTTTGAAGGCAAGGCTAACAATGAAATCGCCCAAACATCTCCAGTGGAATACATTACAGATGAAGACTGGACAGCCCTCATTAAACACTGGTCTGATCCAAAGTATCAGGTAGGCTATATGTATTTGATCAGACCACATATTGAACTTGTATTTATGTATGTGCCTTACAAGTGTATCTTCTTCTAGGCTAACTGTTTGAGGAACAAAACCAACCGTTCTAAAGTGAAATTCCAATAGACAACAGGATCTCATAGCTATATTGCACACTGCGAGGCTCTTGTAAATAGCTGCTACTTCCTTCTTTTTTGTGCCATATTATCGTATCTATATTGACTTGTTCCAAATACAGAGGAAAGCCCGTGCGGACCAAAAAGAACCTGAACCGAATGCAGTGCAAATCTTCAAGGATTGCCACACCAGCAAGATGAAGGGCATGAGCACACCAGTTCAAGCCGTTGTTCTAAGTCCTTACTCCTCCTGCCTTGAACTGATTGGTACTGTGATGTGTTCATTTAACTACTTGGTTTGCAGCCAATGTCAGTTACTCTGTTCACTTTTATTCACAGTTGTCTTAACATATCATTTCACCTTACATGGTTTAAAAGAGATGAAGGTTATTCTTTTGGTCTTGATCTGTAATCTAGTTGTTATGTTCACGTGTGCACACAATGATAAAATAGCCTGTTTGTTTTATATCTGTTTGCCCATGATATGAATGATGTCATACTATGTTCATCCTACTTTAAACCATGTCTCTTTATCCTTAGATGTCAACGAATGTGAGGAAATAGACAATACAGTAAGCATGCTACATGGACATATGTTCCGAAAGTGATTTTATTATGTAGTTGGCACTACAATACATGCTAATGTATTACAGTAGTTCACCAAAATAAGTTATGTATAAACGTTTAACCTACTTTGTTTGTTTTTGTCTCATTAGTAACTTATCTGGTACACTAATCTACAAGTTCAAACTTTCAGGAAGCTATGGAACAAATGATTGAACAGCCACAACCACCTGAAGGTGACGAGGCTACTACAGGCACAATGTCACCTCTTGCTGCAGTGCGTCAGTATCTCTCCACTAACAGTGCAAAAAGCACCTTCCTCTGTAATTCTGGGTTGGTTGTCAAGGTAACCTCGTCCAAATCGCCTACTAAACAAAATCTTCCTGCTAGAAAGAGTGATATATCTATGCTCCAGACACAACTCCAATCCCTAATGGACGTTGTTTCGGAAACAAGAATAGTGGTTGAGAAATGTCGTTAAGATATGAATGGTTTTGAAACCAGACTATCAGACATTCGCTTCGTTGTTCAAGAGCAATGGCAGAAAAAAGGTGGAGATCGTGCTGCTCCATCAGATTCTATAGCCTGAAACATTAGCACTCCGGTCAAATGATCTGTGCTTCTATACATCTGATGGTGCTTTTATCTGGAAGGACTGTAAACTTTATGCCAACAGGCCTTTTGTTGTATGGTTGGAATTTATTTTGTTGTGATACAACATTTATGATGCTGCCTCAGGCTGCAGTAATTACGACGCTATTTTTGTATAGTGTAGGTTTATCTTAGTAATGTATTCGGCCGAAAGCTTCGTAGGAGCCCAACATGCCAACATTCGTCAGGCCCATTCCAATTGGGCTAAAAACGATTACGGGCCGAAATTGGCATGTAGCCCACTAAAAATATCTGGGCCTAAATCAGCATAAGCTTTCATATTTTTCTGGTAGGCATGTGCCCATAGTGGGCCTTTAACAGGCCTAAACATAATTTGGGCCCTCGGTAACAATAGGCCGTTTACAGGTGTAAATATCTCGAGCCCATAAAAAACATGGGCCTTTAATAGACCGAAAGTGAGATTGGGCCCTGATTGTGCCAAATAACCCACTGGACTTAGCAGGCCGAAATGGTGGCCCATTTACGATGCGGATCTTTAACAGGCCAAAATTCGGACGGCCCGTAAATGCGCCGACCTAATACACGGGCCTTTAATAGGCCGGAACTTCGGTCGGGCTAGATTATCGTCATTTTTATATGGGCCATTAATGGGCCCGATATGACGTTGGGCCACATATGGCCCATGGTTTACGTCCGGCGTTAACAGGCCGAAAATGACAACAGGCCGAAAGTGGCCCAAAGCTATAGTGGGCCTCTAACAGGCCGAATGTCAGACATGGCCGAATATGACCCAAATCCTTCACGGTCGTTTATGGGCCGAAAGTTTTGATGGCCTGTAAATGGGCCCAAATGAAGCCGGACCTTTAACAGGCCGGAAATACACCGGGCCGTAATTCGGCCCAATTACTTAGCGGACTGTTAACGGGCCAGAAGTGACCATGGGCCGCGTTGATGACAAGTTTAGGACAGGCCGTTGACGGGCCGATTTGACAGAGAGTGTTGGGCCTTTAGCTGGGCCGGCCCATTATGGTCTGCAGAATCTTGTGGGCCTTTAGCTGGGCCGGCCCATTGTGATCCGCAAAATCTTGTGGGCCTTTACTGGGTCGGCCCATTATGGTCTGCAAAATCATGTGGGCCTTTACCTGGGCCGGCCCATTATGGTCCGCTAAATTTTGTGGGCCTTTGGCTTGGCCGGCCCATTATGGTCCGCTAAATCTTATGGGCCTTCGGTTGGGCCGGCCCATTTAAACTTTGTGGGCCACTTTTGGGCCGTCCATGTGTCAACATATCATAGGCCCATCTCGACCGTTGGATGAGTGACACCTGTGCCAACGCGGAGCTGACGCGTGGATCCCTCAGCCAATGAGAATTTTACACGTGGAAAATCGGCATTGGTCGTGGCTGTTAACGGGTTATCGATCCAAAATCCGACCCGATAGCTTAACGGCGTTCCGTTACGGTGGATGCCACGTGTCGGTCACCCTTGACGAAAGCACTTCTGTGACGCGCGATTTATCGTCAAGGATGTGGACACTTCCGTGATGATAATTTTGGCAATGTCATGGAACACTTCTACGACAGCACAGGTATGACTATCTTGATTCTGTCATAAATTTGTCATGGATGTACATGCATGACAGAAAACGCGACCTACTGTGACAAACACGTATCATCACGGAAGTGTATTTTTTCTGTAGTGACAATGAAAACAGAATCTGTCAAAAACAGAACAGTCTGTAGTAATCTGTAACTCCCGAATACTTCTGTAACTCCAAAAATCCTACCAAATTAGGAAAACCAGAGCAATTTGTGTACCAATCTAGAGTGTTGGGGATATGACTATTATATGACCCGCCCAGGAGGGGCCGTGTCATCCCTATGGCGGTTCATCTCAATGAAGCCCAAAAGTATATTAAGATGGCGGTTCATAGACAGGCTTATTAGAGGGCCCAAACCCGAAGGCGGCTTAAGGCCCACAAGTATAAACCGCCATGTATATGTAAACTTGTATTGTAAGGCATGTAAGATAAGTCACCGAGCCGGACACGTTGTATGAGCCGGCCGGGACTCTGTAGGCCGCAGGGCATCAACCCGTGTATATAAGGGGACGACCCGGCAGCGCTTAGGGCAAGAAACAACAAGTCGAGAGCCAGGCAAAGCGTATTCGCTCCCTGGTCATTGAAACCCTGGCAATACCACCTCAAACTGGACTAGGCCTTTACCTTCACCGCAAGGGGCCGAACCAGTATAAACTCCTCGCGTCCTTTGTCCCGTTTAACCCCTTTAAGCTAACCTCATCGCAATGGCTCCACAACTAAGTCCTTCCATGAGGACATCTGTAGTGACACTTCCACGACAGTTGGCGCCCACCGTGGGGCCAGCGCACGGTGGTTTTGAGTTCTTAAAGGGCAGCTTTGAAGGGATCAAGGGATACGCCGTGGGCCGGATGACCAAGAGTCGTCACGGCAAGCTCTACATCGACGACGCAGGCTGGGGCCCCGAGGCTGGCTCAATTGAGTAACGGTACGGGGTCCCCTTCGGCGGAATCCACGTCTTCATCGGCAAGATCGGCGAACCAGACCCTGAGCCGGACATCTGCACCGACATCATCGAGACGGCTCAGCCTGCGCGACCCGCCCGGGTTCAGCCCGCCATGAAGCGTGCCTTTGTTGGATGTATCCATGGGGCTGGGTTGGAAGGCTCTGTGTCTGCGGGTGAGACGGCCATCTACTCTGATGGTGAGTCGTCCATAGGTGAAACCGATTCTATGTATCAACTGCAAGACGGGCGGCTTGGGGGCTGTTCCGAGGGCGACAGTATTCCATACTCCCTTGAGCCGCCGAACAGAATGGCGATCTTCATGGCTGGCACCCAGCCGGTTCTCGGTTCAACATCCGCCGCGGCCATGACCTCCAGTGCGGCAGCGGTAACAACGGCTAGTGTTGGCGGGTCAGTTCGCCCGCCGGCTCAAGTTTTAACAGATCTGTTGGACGATCTGGCAACCCTGATGGGAGTGGAGGTAACCGCAGACAACCAAGAACAGCATAAGGTGGATGTGGCTAGATTGCGTGATGAGATAACGCAAGCTAAGGCGGAATTGGCAGCGGAAAACGCTAGGATGGCTGCAGAGCGGGCCATCTTAGAGCATCTCCAGCCGTTGGCCCCCCAGGAGGGGCTAAAAATCGCCCCCTGGGGGCGCACCAAAGCTAAACCGCGCACTGGGGGCGTGATGCCCCCCAGTCGCGGCGCCCACGTTTTTTTGAAAAACTTAAATACGGCGCAAACACGGCTCAAATTTAACGCAAACATCGGCGAGTTCGTTCAAATTTAAATGTATTTTACAAAAAAAGAAAAAAACTACTAGGGGCTGCTCCTCGCCGTCTCCATCACCGCTCCTCGCCGTCTCCCTCGCCGCTCCACGCCGGCCGCCCTTGCAGTTCTACATGCCGAGGAGGCTGTAGAACCGCGTGTAGTCGCCGCCGTCGTCGTCGTCGTCATCGCCGCCGCCTCCGCCGCCGCCTCCGCCGCCGTCGTCCCTGTTGCATCCCTCCCCTGGTTGGCGCGGCGGGTTGGACGGTCCGGGGGCGTCCTCGTCGTTGTCGCTGTCGAGGATCACGACGCCGTGCTCATCCTCGCGCCCATGTTTGCGGGCTTCTATCTCCTCCAGGGCCCGGCGCTTGCGGACCATCTCGTTGCGGTAGTAGTCGTCCCGCGCCCACTGTAGGGCCTCCTCGTCGGAGAAGCCGCGCCGGGCTATCTCCTCGTACTCCGGGGGGAGGCCGGGCTCCGGCTTGGGCTCGACGAGGACGAAGCGGCCGGAGGGGGGGTGGAGTCGCCGATGCGGATACCGGAGCTGCGGGTGCGCGCGCTGACAGGCGTGTCCTGGGGCTCCGGCTTGACGGGGCGGAGGCAGGGAGAGCCGGACGAGCGGCCGGACGAGGAGGAGGACGCCCCGGGCCGCTCCATGCGCCTCGGCGTCCAGGACCTCCCACGGCGGCGTGAGAAGGACGGGGGAGAGGGGTACTCGAGGCGCGGCGTGTTGCCGCCCTCGATATACTCGAGGACGGCCTCCAACGTGCGGTCGGGCACGCCGCACCACTGTCGCCGGCCCTCGGAGTTGCGCCTGCCGGAGAGCACGACGTCGTTCGTCGCCTCGAGCTGTTCGGCGTGGTGGCGGCGGAAGTAGGGCTCCCAGAGCGGGCTGTCGGGGGTGTACCGCGGGCCTTCCCTCGCCGCCCGCGGCAGGGACGCGCGGATACGTGCAATCTCCACACGCCGCGCCGCCCCGGTGGGTGGTGGTGGCACCGGCACGCCGCCGGCGCTGATCCTCCACGCCCCGGGCACCCGCATGTCCGGCGGGACCGGGTACTCGGCCTCGAAAAGGAGGCGAGCCTCGTCCTCGTGAAGATGGCGGCGCCCGAAGCCATTCGCCGCCGCGCCGTCGCCTGGGAAGCGCTCGGCCATTCTTCTGAACTAGAGACGGCGAGAGGAGGCGAGGGAGGAAGGTGGAGAAATGGGCGCGTCGGCGGTGGAGGATCTGTGCATGTCTCCGGCGCGCTGGTGGTCGGCTTATATAGGCGGAGGCGGCCGCGTAGTACGCGTGGCCGGCGCGTTACGCGTGGCGGGCGAGGGGCGCGTGTCGCCCGGCCTTCACTGCGCCGCCCGTGAGGCATCAATGGAGGCTGACCGGCACAGCAGCGCGCGCAGCTTTGGCATTGATTCGCCGCGGGGAACGAGGCGATGAGGACGACGAAGCGGCGAGAAGAGAGTCGAGTCGCTGGCAAGGGGGCCCACGGCTCTTCGCGCCAAAAACGATTCGCCCGGCGCCCTCGAGCGCCCCCCAGTGCGCCGGGTTCGGGTTGGGTCCGCCGGCGCCAATTTCGGCTCGAGCCGGCGAAAACTGGGCCCTTGGGGGCGCGACCGGGCCTTTTTTGGCGCCGGCGGCCGAAAAATCGCCTGGGGGGCCTTGTTGGGGGCGCGGCTGGAGATACTCTTAAACGCCCAGGCACAGCGGATTCAAGCAGATTCATACCGGCTTATGGTGGATCAGAACGCTTCAAACGAGGTCTTGAGGAGAAAGCGCCAGAGTCGTCTGCCCTCGATTTATGAGTCAAGGAACCTCTTCAACACACCCGGAGCGGGGGCTAGTAACCCGCCGGTGATAAACCCGACGGTTGAGGCGCCGGGGGGGTGGAGCGTTAGGTCAGCCGCGCATAGCAGGCTCTCCGCATATGAATAATACCCCACCTCAGCATGTAATGACGCCACCGGGTCATTACTCTACCCCTCTGGATAACATGATTGCTGCAGCTACACGATTGGCGGCTCTGCCAGTCGAGGGTGAAACTCCCGCGGCGGTTGAAACCCGAAGGGCCAGGGAGCTTCTTCAAACGGCTTTGGTACAGCAGCAGGCTTATTCCTATAGTCGTGACCGGATTCATGCGACCCCTCGTCCAAGCCGGAGCTACAGTAGGCACATTGACTCGCCAGCAGTCTCGAGTACCGAGCGGTGTCGTGGTCATGACCCGGTGCGCCGGGAGGCTGAGCTGGCGGCTCAACCAGCGATTCATCAGCACGCGCCGGCTTACCCGACGTTTTCAGTTGAGGTGGGTGTAACCTCTAGAGCTTTCGGTGTGCCGTGTTTAACGGCGCTCTACGGAACGAGCGTTTACCCAAGGATTTCAAAGTCCCTCGTAAAGTGCCCAATTACACAGCAGATCAGCCCCCTGAGGCTTGGGTGGAGAGTTATGAGATGGCTATGGAGATGTTGGATGTTAGCGAGGTTGCGTACGCCAAGTACTTCACCATGATGCTGGAGGGGACGGCTCGTACCTGGTTGAAGGGGCTGCCGGCTAATTCCATAGGGGCATGGGCGGAGCTAAAGGCCCGGTTCATCTAGAATTTCAAAGATACATGCAAGCAGCCCATGTCGATTGTGGATTTGGTTTCTTGTGTTCAAGCAGAGGGCGAGTCAACAACCAGCTGGGTACGCCGGGTCTCGACTATCATACATTCTTCAGAGAACATAAACGCCGGTTCAGCGATTCTGATGTTGGAGAAAAATTGTCGTTTTACTCCACTCAAGCAGAAGCTTGGACGGCTCAAGCGTCATTGTGATGACATGGGTACTCTAATGGAGGCTCTTGTTAAGTATGCCGACTCTGATGGTACCAAGGACCCCGACTCTGAGGATGAAAGATCGAGAAAGGGAAAGAAGAGTAGCGGCATGAAGGGACAGCAGCACAATCCTACCAATCAGGGCGGGAACGGTAAGCGCAAGGCTGATGAATTTGTGGCTAACACCGATGCGCGCAATTATAACCAACAACGTAAGGGGCAGCCGGCTCCAAGGACAGGATTTGATCTTGAGGCAATGTTAAATCAGCCGTGTCCGAAACACGGAACGGGTCAGAAGCCGGCTACTCATTCGTGGAAAGATTGAAGCATAATGAGAAACTTTAGGGAGTCCATCCAGCACCAACATGGCTCGAACGGCGGATCAGGGTCCGGTTCTCATGGTCCGGGTCATGGCGGTGGCGGTTCAAGTTCCGGGTTTCAAGGCCACGGTAACCAAGGTGGTTACAATCAGTAGAGTAATCAGGGGATTCAATAGCAGCAGTAGTGTGGTTATCAGAGCAGCCCAAAGCAGTTGAATAGTGGACAGTACCACGTCTTCACCACTAGCTTATGTAAGCGGGATTAGAAGCTTCACAAGAGGGCAGTTAATGCTATTGAGCCGGCAGTGCCGCGTTACTTGCGGTGGTCAGAGCAGCCTATAGTGTGGAGTCGTGAGGATCACCCACCTCGGGTTGATAATCCGGGTCAGCTGGCTCTTGTGGTGGCGCCTCAGGTTGGGGGCTATAAGTTTACTAAGGTGCTCATGGATGGAGGTAGCAGCATTAACATCCTTTATTATGAGACCTTCCGTCGCATGGGACTGGCAAATAAGAATCTTAAGCCGTCAAACACTGTTTTCCATGGTGTGGTGCCGGGTAAGTCAGCCTACCCGGTGGGTAAGATATCTTGGGAAGTTGCCTTTGGACATGAGCATGATTCCAGGTCTGAAACTTTAACCTTCGAAGTGGTCAAGATCAAGAGCCCTTATCATGCTGTGTTTGGGCGGCCGACTTATGCTAAGTTCATGGCGAGGTCTTGCTATGTTTACTTGCAGCTTAAGATGCCGGGTTATAAGGGCACCATCACAGTGCATGGGAGTCGCAAGGTGGCCTTGGAGTGTGAGGAAGGTGATGCGGCTTATGCTGAATCGGTTTGTACAGCGAAGGAGTTGAAATTTTACAAGGATAATGTTGACCCGGCAGACATGACGCCCTTGAAAAAGCCAACCACAGAGCATGATCCGCCGCTCAAGTTTAAGTCAGCGGACGACACCAAAATGGTTGACTTCGTCCCTGGCGATTCATCGAAGCGGTTCAGTATCAGTGCTAATCTGGATCCGAAATAGGAAAGCGCGCTCATCGAGTTCATCCGTGAGAACCGAGACATCTTTGCATGGAAGCCCTCAGACATGCCGGGTGTACCGAGGGAACTCGCTGAGCATACTCTTAATATTGATCCGAAGTTTAAGCCAGTCAAGCAATTTCTTCACCGATTTAACGAGGAGAGGCGGAAGGCCATTGGTGAGGAAGTGGCTCAACTCTTGGCTGCCGGGTTTATTATTGAAGTTTTCCATCCTGAGTGGTTGGCTAACCCGGTGCTGGTACTCAAGAAGAATGGCACTTGGCGGATGTGTGTGGATTACACGGACATGAACAAGGCTTGTCCGGCTGATCCGTTTGCTCTCCCTCATATTGATCAAATCATTGATGCTACAGCGGGTTGTGAGCGTTTAAGTTTTTTGGATGCTTACTCTGGTTATCATCAGATCAAGATGGTAGTTAAGGACCAGGAGAAGACAACTTTCATTACTCCGTTTGGAGCCTTCTGCTATGTGTCTATGCCTTTTGGGCTCAAGAGTGCCTAGGCGACTTATCAGCGGTGTGTGCAAAATTGCCTTCACAATCAGATTGGGCGCAATGTTCATGCTTATGTAGATGAAATTGTGGTGAAGTCAAGAGAGAAGGAGACCCTGATTGATGATTTGAAGGAGACGTTTGACAATCTCCGGGTCTACAAGATGATGCTTAACCCGGCTAAGTGCGTCTTTGGTGTGCCAGCAGGCAAGCTCTTGGGTTTCCTAGTTTCTAACAGAGGCATTGAAGCTAACCCGGAGAAGACCAAAGTCATTACTTCATTGGCTAAGTCGGCTTGTGTTAATGATGTTCAGCGTCTGCCGGGTCGTATTATAGCTCTGAGCCGGTTCATAAGCTGGCTGGGTGAAAAGGCTATTCCTCTTTATTAGATGATGAAGAAGACAGATCACTTTGTTTGGAGTGATGCTGCTAATCAAGCGTTTGATGATCTGAAGAAACAGTTGGCTGAGTTGCCCGTGCTTGCTGCCCCTATTGATAAAGAGCCTCTGTTGTTATATGTGGCTGCTAATAGTCGGGTTGTCAGTGTAGCCATTGTGGTGGAAAGAAAAGAGGCAGGCAAGGAATACCCGGTTCAATGGCCGGTTTATTATATCAGTGAGGTGCTTATTGAGTCTAAGCAGAGATATCCACACTGGCAGAAGCTGGTGTATGGGGTTTTCATGCCAAGCCGGAAGCTTAAGTAATACTTTCAGGGTCATCCAATCACTGTGGTTAGTTCTGCTCCTTTAGGAGACATCATCCAAAACAGGGAAGCCACAGGCCGGGTTGCTAAAAGGGCCATTGAGCTTGGACCTCACGGCTTAAAGTATGTGCCACGTACGGCCATCAAGTCCCAAGCACTTGTGGATTTCATCAATGATTGGACAGAGTTACAGGCACCTGAGGAAAAGACGGATAACACATATTGGACTATTCACTTTGATGGATCCAGAAAGTTGGAGGGCTCGGGGGCTGGAGTTGTCTTGACTTCCCCACGAGGTGACAAATTTTCTTATGTTCTCCGGCTAATGTTCCCCTATACTAACAATGCAGCTAAGTATGAGGCCTTGCTCCATGGTCTTCGGATGGCTAAGGAGATGAACATAAGCCGGGTGAGGTGCTTTGGTGATTCAGATCTCGTGGCTCAGCAAATTTCTGGTACTTGGGATTCTAAAGATCTGCTCATGGCGGCTTATCGTCGAGAGGTTCATGCTATTGCGGGTCACTTCAAGGGTTATCAAGTTGAGCATATTGATCGCCGGAAGAATGAGGCGGCTGATACTTTGAGCCGGCTAGGGTATCAGCGTAAGCCGGTGCCACCTAACACGTTCCTAGATATTTTACTTAACCCTTTTGTCAAATTGCCTATAGAGGAAGATCTTGTTGTCCCTGACCCGGAAGCGCAATTGGTGGCGGCTCTTCACGCTATTCCCGATTGGACAGTTCCGTATTTGGCTTACATGACCCGGGGTGAGTTGCCGGAGGATGAAATCTTGGCCAGACAGATAAACCGGCGGTCTAAGTCAATGACAATTCTCAATGGGGAGTTGCACCATTGCAGTGTCACAGGGGCGTTTCAGCGTTGCGTCTCTCCTGAAGAAGGCCGTGAAATTCTACGGGAGATTCATGAAGGAGATTGTGGTCATCATGCCGGCTCTAAATCCCTTGTAGCCAAGGCTTTTCGTCATGGGTTCTATTGGTTGACGGCTCATGCTGATGCCAAGGATTTGGTCAGTAAATGTGATGGTTCTCAGAAATTTTCACGAAGAGCTCATGTGTCGGCTCAGGAATTGAGGATGATTCCAATTACTTGGTCGTTTGCAACTTGGGGGCTTGATATGGTTGGGCCTTTCAAGAGGTCCAAGGATAAGAAGACCCACCTTTTGGTGGCAGTTGACAAGTTCACTAAGTGGGTTGAACCAGAGCCGACCAGTAAGTGTGATGCGGCAACGACGGTTCAATTCATCAAGAAGGTGATCTTCTGCTTTCGCTTTCCACACAACATTATAACAGATAATGGCACTAATATTTCTAAAGGTGCTATGAGAGAATTCTGTCAACGAGAGCATATCCGGCTTGACGTCTCTTCTGTGGCTCACCCCAGTCTAATGGTCAAGTGGAACAAGCTAATCAGGAGATTCTGCAAGGTATCAAGCCCCGGCTTATGGTTCCTCTACAGAGAACGCCGGGTTGTTGGGTAGAAGAATTACCCTTAGTATTATGGAGTATCAATACAACCCCCAATAGATCAACGGGTTACACACCTTTCTTCATGGTTTATGGAGCAGAGGCGGTTCTCCCTAGTGACATCCATCACGATTCACCCCGGGTGGCTTACGTTGAAGCTGACAATGAAAAGGCACGACAAGATGCACTCGACCTGTTAGATGATGAGCGTGACCTCGCGGCGGCTCGTTCAGCGATTTACCAGCAAGATCTACGTCGTTATCAGAGCCGCCGGGTCAAAACCAGAACCTTTCAAGAAGGCGACTTAGTACTCCGGCTCATCCAGGATCAAACAGACATGCATAAGCTCTCGCTGCCCTGGGAAGGACCTTTTGTGGTCAGCAAGAATCTGCATAAAGGGTCATATTATCTTATCGACGTTCGAGAACACAAGGATTCACGTAAGTCGGAGGAGGAGACCCGTCGGCCGTGGAATATTGCTCATCTTCGGCCCTACTATACTTGAGCCACCGGCTCTCATGGTGTACATGGTTACATGATGTATATATTATAGACAGTATAATAAAGACGGCATCCCTGATAATTCAGGGCCTCTGTCGTTTCACTTCCTAGAAGTTGAGTCTTTATCATCATCTTACATATTCTTTTAAGAGGCTTGACGCCCAAATTACAGGGACCAAAGAGAATTGGATGCACAGCACAGCTCAAACATAGGTCCCTGGTGAAGCGCAATTCGTCAGTGTGTCACTTGGGGGCTTCCTAATCGTATTCAAATCATAGCTGTCGGTACCCTCTTGACCGGCTCGACGCCACACTTGTCAGTATGTCACTTGGGGGCTTCCTGGTCGTATTCGAATCATAGCTCACTACAAAAAAATACACTTCCGTGATGATACGTGTTTGTCACAGTAGGTCGCGTTTTTTGTCATGCATGTACATCCATGACAAATTTATGACAGAATCAAGATAGTCATACATGTGCTGTCGTAGAAGTGTTCCATGACATTACCAAAATTATCATCACGGGAGTGTCCACTTCCATGACGATAAATCGCGCGTCACAGAAGTGCTTTCGTCAAGGGTGACCGACACGTGGCATCCACCGTAACGGAACGCCGTTAAGCTATCGGGTCAGATTTTGGATCCGATAACCCGTTAACAGCCCCGACCAATGGGGATTTTCCACGTGTAAAATCATCATTGGCTAGAGGAAACACGTGTCGGCTCATCGTTCGGACAGATGTCATCCACTCACTGGACAGAAGGCGCCTATGATACGTCGACACGTGGCACGGCCCAATAGTGGCCCATTCCTGTGAAAAGGCCGGCCCGTTTGACTTGGTCAAAAGCTGGCGGGCCGGCCCATGGAAAGCCTGTTAACGGTCTGTTCGCATATAGCCAATTTACAGCCCGCTAACCCAAGGCCCGTTACGCCCTACCCGAATTAGGCCCAGTAGCGTCATCTGGGCCATCCAATATGATTCCAGCCCATTTTCACTTCTGGCCCATGTATAGCCCATGACGTCTTTCGGCCCATATGAGGCCCTTTGTAACTCTTGGCCCATTAGCGGCCCGTGCTGAAACTGGCCCATAATGAACAGTGTATTACTTTACACCCATTAACGGCCCATGGTGAAACTGGCCCGTAATGAACAATGTATCACTTTATACCCATTAACGGCCCGTTATTCCGTTGGGCCGTTTCTAGCCCAAGTTAACTTTCGGCCTTCTGAGGGCCCATTTATTCTTGGGCTCATTTGTAGCATTCGGGTACCCGTTACTGTCATTTTCTGCTTGTGGGCCAAATTCAGCCCATCGTTACAGTCGGCCCGTTTGTGGACCGTTAGTCTGTTGGGCCATTTTCATAGCATCACCAAATATGGCCTATTAACGGCCTGTTATGGTCAGCCCATAAAACGTACGATTTACATTAAAGGCCCATCTACGGCCCATTAAAGGCCTGTACAAGACCCATAAATGAGTCGCCGGCCCATGGATCCTACGAGATGTAGAAGGCCCATGGATCCTACGAGACGTACAAGGCCCATGGATCCTACGAGACGTACAAGGCCCATGGATCCTATGAGACGTAGAAGGCCCATGGATCCTACGAGACGTACAAGGCCCATGGATCCTACGAGACGTACAAGGCCCATGGATCCGACGGCCCGTGAAGAGATCAAGGCATAGAAAGGTAGAATAATCCTACACTATACAATAAAGAAATTACAGCCGATTATACCCACTGGGCATTATGGTTCGGCACAGGTGATAATAAAGCATACACAAACAGCAAATTACATACACTGGGCAAATACAGCTCATACATCATGGACGCGCATCAACTTAACTCCATTTGAACTATAATCTCTTCAGAAAATAGGATTGGCCGGATTCAGATAGCACAAATTTCAGTCTGCAAAATCTCCAATTCCTTCATGGTTACCTCAGTGTCTTGTTTCATTTTTTTTTTGACTCCTGCATCTAATACCTGCATGTCCAGTCTCAACTTGTTGATTATACGTTGACAATCATGTACACGTTGTCTTGCCACCTCTAGTTGATGCTCGAGAACATCAGCACATTCCAATTCCAATCCATAATCATTCGGTAACGGCCATGCCGCACTGCTCACAGATCTTTGTGTTGACGTCACTTCATCCTGAAATGTTTCTGTAAGTACACATGACTAGGGCAAAAATATAGTTACAACAGTGAAGCGAACAACACACTATTTTGTACTACATGGCAAAACATGACTAACAATAATGTTACACGTCACTTTCAAAAACAATGTTACACGTCATGAAGCATAAGCAGGTGATATTTTAAAAATTATAAAAAATATAGTATGTGCAGCCTGCATACAGAAATCCCTCTTAGCTCACCAGAGGAGCATGATGTTGGGGCCCAATCGAAAACACAGACAAGTTACAAATTTAGACAGCACGTTGCGTATAAGTAAGCAAGCAGTTGGCCATTCTGTGCCTCAATTAAAGTCTTAGGGAGCATAATGAACAGCAGAGGGTTTCATACAAACATACTACAATAGGCAAAACTATGCAATCATTAGCGTAGTATAAACTAGATTGTGAGCCTCATGCAATAATAGTTGGTTAATAGACTTCAAAGCTTCAGGCACACTTCGGCAGAGTAATTAAATGGTAAGGCCTTTAATTATGTCAACTAATAGTGATACAAGTACCGAACATCAGGCATGATTATTTGGGCATCTTATTAACTGAGGACAAATAAAGCAATTGAAAAGAGAAAATTAACCATGCCTGAAACAAACAAGGAATTGAAGTGTTGAGTTGCATACAGTGACTTACCTTAGCAGGTTGAAGAGGCTCAGCGCAGCTCCATTTCTCTTGCAAGGCTCCTTCCTAACATCTTGTACTTGGAAATCCTCAATCTTATTTCCATTGCACCCCCTCTGCAGGTGACACAAACTAGTTACTCGTCTCCTTGGAAGATAAATATGCATACTTTCCAGTCTGTGAACACAAAAGGATGAGATTATAACAAAACAACACCACATAATGAAACATGCCGCATCTCTTGCACTTGCACACAATGAAATGAGCATTTACTATGTCTGCACTATGTAAAAACTAGGCATACCTTCGAACTGGATCTCCAGGTACTCTTGGAGAGCCTATTGTAGTGTACAGCCAAACCTTTATGTCACCTATGAGTTAGACAAGGCCCCACTATAGCAGCCCTTAGTGTTAAAATCGTTGACAAGCTCTGTTAGAGTGTTAGGTCAAGAACAACAAGTAATCAAAGCAAACAGTCCTGGTATGGCTGGCTGATGCAAACAAGCAATTGAACAGATGTGTGAGCAAATCTTACATATCAAGAAAAGAAGCAAAGAAGGAGGCTTAAAGACCATCACTTGACTGACCAGATTTAAGGGGCATTTAAACATCATGTGCAACGTATGAACTAACATAAACATTGCATATTCCAGATTCTACAATGGAATGCACATGTATTAGGTTATGCCATGTATGATGATGCCTAAATGTACAGATAGCAGGCAGGAGTGATTCATCATTGCACGCACAATTGAATTGCAGGTTAAGGGCCAGTTCGATTCCGCCTTTTCAGGGCATATTGTCAAAATAAGCCATAAAAGATGTAAAGAAGTCATTTTTGAGTTATGGGCTTGGGCTTAACTAATTTCGCTTTGGAGGGGGGTGTTTCGGGTAGAACCTCACTAAAAATTGAAGGAAGGGGAATAGTGAAATGACTCTGTTGTCTGCCTATATTACACTCAAAATGCAACTGCTGACGCCCGTGTCACACCTGACCCTCAAGTAAAAACAAACACGCAAGCATTCATTGCCCTGCCCGCTTGCATCTCCTCTCCCCTTTCCCTCTACCTCGATCCCCTGCCTGCAGCACTAGGGTTCCTCCAGCGAGCCGTCGCCACTGGTCCCATCTGGCCTGGTCCTCGACGATGCTATGTCCAGCTAGGCTACATGGCCGGCGGGTAGGGGCAAATCTCCCTGGCTGCTCCTCCCTCTAGCGCCGCCCCTCATTCTCATGGTCTCCAGCAACTGCTCCACTGTGGTTCGTCCAATGCACTACTCCGGCGGGCGCTGCACAACTACGGCTGATGCCACACTGCGGCAGAAGGCACCTTATTCCCCCTCCCCTCCTCCCAGGCCATGGCCTTGAGGTGCTGTTGAAGGATGAGCTCATCCAACAAGGTGAGGATCTCCTCTGATTTTTTGCCAAATTTTCATTCTGATCCACTATATGATGAATTGCTATGAGCTGCTTCTGCTGCTGCTATATGATGCATTGCTATGAGCTGCTACTGCTGCTGCTATATGATGAATTACTATTAGCTGTTGCTGCTGCTGCTATATGATGCATTGCTATGAGCTGCTCCTGCTGCTGCTATATGATGAATTACTATGAGCTGTTGCTGCTGTATGATGAGTTGCTATGAGCTGCTGCTGCTATATGATGAA
>NC_057808.1:457335193-457337264 GCF_018294505.1 Triticum aestivum | reverse complement strand
CCTGCTGCTGCTATCTGATGAATTGCTATGAGCTGCTCCTGCTGCTGCTATATGATGAATTGCTATGAGCTGCTCCTGTTGCTGCTATATGATGAATTGCTATGAGCTACTGCTGGTATATGATGAATTGCAGACTGCTGCTGCTGTATGATGAGTTGCTATGAGCTGCTGCTGCTGCTATATGATGTTTTCAGGTGGTGCTGCTATACGATAATAACCAGCCACTTGGACCATCGAATTTCAATAAATAATTGTTCTTCATTTAAATGTTGGTCATGCGTTCTTCATTTAAATTAGGCAATGGGATCTCTATGGAAAACATTGACCAAAGTAGATTGTGCCAAGTAGATGGTATCTTTGTATTTACATTTTGAGAAAATAGTGATGGTCTGTTTTCCTATCATATTAATTACTGCACTGGGTTCATTTTGTGATGTTTGCAAGTCAAATTAATTTCCATATGGGCAGCAAAATGAAAAAAATATAATGCAATCTAGACTTTCCACTGATCATACCAAAGATAAGCTGAAAACGCAATGAAAAGAACTGGTTGGCTTGTTACATGGAGCTTATATTCACAGGTGCTTATTTTCTTAGGATAACTCGTAATAACTGTCCCTAAGAAACTTGGCTAATAGAACTGGCATACAAATAACATGTCACGATGATTGCAATGGAGGAGTGACGTACCATAGCACACTGTATAGCTCACCGCTGCCTCTCCTTTTTTGCGATGTTCCATGAAATTGCCACATACATCTTGTACTTTTTCAATGTGTAACCCTATCTGCAAGTTGACACGGCTAATTTCAGACATCTTGTTGGAAATATGCCCTAGAGGCAATAATAAATGGTTATTATTATATTTCTTTGTTCATGGTAATTGTCTATTATTCATGCTATAATTGTATTGTCCGGAAATCGTGATACATGTGTGAATACATAGACCACAACCTGTCCCTAGTAAGCCTCTAGTTGACTAGCTCGTTGATCAACAGATAGTCACGGTTTCCTGACTATGGACATTGGATGTCATTGATAACGGGATCACATCATTAGGAGAATGATGTGATGGACAAGACCCAATCCTAAGCATAGCATAAAAGATCGTGTAGTTTCGTTTGCTAGAGCTTTTCCAATGTCAAGTATCTTTTCCTTAGACCATGAGATCGTGCAACTCCCGGATACCGTAGGAGTGCTTTGGGTGTGCCAAACGTCACAACGTAACTGGGTGACTATAAAGGTGCACTACGGGTATCTCCGAAAGTGTCTGTTGGGTTGGCACGGATCGAGACTGGGATTTGTCACTCCGTATGACGGAGAGGTATCTCTGGGCCCACTCGGTAATGCATCATCATAATGAGCTCAATGTGACTAAGGCTTTAGTCACGGGATCATGCATTGCGGTACGAGTAAAGAGACTTGCCGGTAACGAGATTGAACAAGGTATTGGGATATCGACGATCGAATCTCGGGCAAGTAACATACCGATTGACAAAGGGAATTGTATACGGGATTGATTGAATCCTCGACACCGTGGTTCATCCAATGAGATCATCGTGGAACATGTGGGAGCCAACATGGGTATCCAGATCCCGCTGTTGGTTATTGACCGGAGAGGCGTCTCGGTCATGTCTGCATGTCTCCCGAACCCGTAGGGTCTACACACTTAAGGTCCGGTGACGCTAGGGTTGTAGAGATATATGTATGCGGAAACCTGAAAGTTTTTCGGAGTCCCGGATGAGATCCCGGACGTCACGAGAGGTTCCGGAATGGTCCGGAGGTGAAGAATTATATATAGGAAGTCCAGTTTCGGCCACCGGGAAAGTTTCGGGGGTTATCGGTATTGTACCGGGACCACCGGAAGGGTCCCGGGGGTCCACCGGGTGGGGCCACCTGTCCCGGAGGGCCCCGTGGGCTGAAAGTGGAAGGGAACCAGCCCCTAGTGGGCTGGGGCGCCCCCCTTGGGCCTCCCCCCATGCGCCTAGGGTTGGGAACCCTAGGGGGGAGTTCCCCCTTGCCTTGGGGGGCAAGGCACCCCTTCCCCCCCACTTGGCCGCCGCCCCCCCCC
>NC_057808.1:457328487-457335183 GCF_018294505.1 Triticum aestivum | reverse complement strand
AGGGGGCCTATATAAAGGGGGGAGGGAGGGCAAAAAACAACAGCCTTGAGCGCCTCCCTCCTCCCCTGCAACACCTCTCTCTCTCTCGTAGAAGCTCGGCGAAGCCCTGCACGAGACCCGCTACATCCACCACCAGGCCGTCGTGCTGCTGGATCTCCATCAACCTCTCCTTCCCCCTTGCTGGATCAAGAAGGAGGAGACGTCGCTGCACCGTACGTGTGTTGAACACGGAGGTGCCGTCCGTTCGGCACTCGGTCATCGGTGATTTGGATCACGGCGAGTACGACTCCGTCATCCACGTTCATTGGAACGCTTCCGCTCGCGATCTACAAGGGTATGTAGATGCACTCCTTTCCCCTCGTTGCTAGTATACTCCATAGATGCATCTTGGTGAGCGTAGGAAAATTTTAAAATTATGCTACGATTCCCAGCAGTGGCATCATGAGCCAGGCCTATGCGTAGTTACTATGCACGAGTAGAACACAAAGCAGTTGTGGGCGTTGAGTTTGCCAATTCTTCTTGCCGCTACTAGTCGTTTCTTGTTTCGGCGGCATTGTAGGATGAAGCGGCCCGGACCGACCTTACACGTACGCTTACGTGAGACTGGTTCCACCGACTGACATGCACAAGTTGCATAAGGTGGCTAGCGGGTGTCTGTCTCTCCTACTTTAGTCGGAACGGATTCGATGAAAAGGGTCCTTATGAAGGGTAAATAGAAATTGGCAAATCACGTTGTGGTCATACGTAGGTAAGAAACGTTCTTGCTAGAAACCTACAAACCACGTAAAAACTTGCAACAACAATTAGAGGACGTCTAACTTGTTTTTGCAGCAAGTGCTACGTGATGTGATATGGCCAGAAGATGTGATGAATGATATATGTGATGTATGAGATTGATCATATTCTTGTAATAGGAATCACGACTTGCATGTCGATGAGTATGACAACCGGCAGGAGCCATAGGAGTTGTCTTTATTATTTTGTATGACCTACGTGTCATTAAATAAACGCCATGTAAATTACTTTACTTTATTGCTAAACGCGTTAGCCATAGAAGTAGAAGTAATTGTTGGCGTGACGACTTCATGAAGACACAATGATGGAGATCATGATGATGGAGATCATGGTGTCATGCCGGTGACAAAGATGATCATGGTGCCCCGAAGATGGAGATCAAAGGAGCATGATGATATTGGCCATATCATGTCACTATTTGATTGCATGTGATGTTTATCATGTTTTTGCATCTTATTTGCTTAGAACGACGGTAGCAAGTAGGATGATCCCTTATAATAATTTCAAGAAAGTGTTCACCCTAACTGTGCACCGTTGCGAAGGTTCGTTGTTTCGAAGCACCACGTGATGATCGGGTGTGATAGATTCTAACGTTCGAATACAACGGGTGTTGACGAGCCTAGCATGTACAGACATGGCCTCGGAACACACGCAATACACTTAGGTTCACTTGACGAGCCTAGCATGTACAGACATGGCTTCGGAACATGGAGGACCGAAAGGTCGAGCATGAGTCGTATAGAAGATACGATCAACATGGAGATGTTCACCGATCTTGACTAGTCCGTCTCACGTGATGATCGGACACGGCCTAGTCGAATTCGGATCATGTTTCACTTAGATGACTAGAGGGATGTCTATCTGAGTGGGAGTTCATTAAATAATTTGATTATATGAACTTAATTATCATGAACTTAGTCTAAATCTTTACACTATGTATTGTAGATCAAATGGCCCACGTTGTCCTCAATTTCAACGCGTTCCTAGAGAAAACCAAGCTGAAAGATGATGGCAGCAACTATACGGACTGGGTCCGGAATCTGAGGATCATCCTCATAGCAGCCAAGAAAGATTATGTCTTAGAAGCACCGCTAGGTGAAGCACCAATCCCTGAGAACCAAGACGTTATGAACGCTTGGCAGCAGCGTGCTGATGATTACTCCCTCGTTCAGTGCGGCATGCTTTACAGCTTAGAACCGGGTCTCCAAAAGCGTTTTGAGAAACATGGAGCATATGAGATGTTCGAGGAGCTGAAACTGGTTTTTCAAGCTCATGCCCGGGTCGAGAGATATGATGTCTCTGACAAGTTCTTCAGCTGTAAAATGGAGGAGAACAGTTCTGTTAGTGAGCACATACTCAGAATGTCTGGGTTGCACAACCGCTTGTCTCAGCTGGGAGTTAATCTCCCGGATGACGCGGTCATTGACAGAATCCTCCAGTCGCTTCCACCAAGCTACAAGAGCTTTGTGATGAACTACAATATGCAGGGGATGGAAAAGACCAATCCCGAGGTATATTCAATGCTGAAATCAGCTGAGGTAGAGATCAGAAAAGAACATCAAGTGTTGATGGTGAATAAAACCTCTAAGTTCAAGAAGGGCAAGGGTAAGAAGAACTTCAAGAAGGACGGCAAGGGAGTTGCCGCGCCCGGTAAGCCAGTTACCGGGAAGAAGTCAAATAATGGACCCAAGCCCGAGACTGAGTGCTTTTATTGCAAGGGAAGTGGTCACTGGAAGCGGAACTGCCCCAAATACTTAGCGGACAAGAAGAAGGCCGGCAACACCCAAGGTATATGTGATATACTAGTAATTGATGTGTACCTTACCAGTACTCGTAGTAGCTCCTGGGTATTTGATACCGGTGCGGTTGCTCATATTTGTAACTCAAAACAGGAACTACGGAATAAACAGAGACTGGCGAAGGACGAGGTGACGATGCGCGTCGGGAATGGTTCCAAGGTCGATGTGATCGCCGTCGGCACGCTACCTCTGCATCTCCCTACGGGATTAGTTTTAAACCTCAATAATTGTTATTTAGTGCCAGCTTTGAGCATGAACATTGTATCTGGATCTCGTTTAATTCGAGATGGCTACTCATTTAAATCCGAGAATAATGGTTGTTCTATTTATTTGAGAGATATGTTTTATGGTCATGCCCCGCTGGTCAATGGTTTATTTTTGATGAATCTCGAACGTGATGTTACACATGTTCATAGTGTGAATACCAAAAGATGTAAAGTTGATGACGATAGTCCCACATACTTGTGGCACTGCCGCCTTGGTCACATTGGTGTCAAGCGCATGAAGAAGCTCCATGCAGATGGACTTTTGGAGTCTCTTGGTTACGAATCATTTGACACGTGCGAACCATGCCTCATGGGTAAGATGACCAAGACTCCGTTCTCCGGAACAATGGAGCGAGCAACCAACTTATTGGAAATCATACATACCGATGTGTGTGGTCCAATGAGTGTTGAGGCTCGCGGAGGATATCGTTATGTTCTCACTCTCACTGATGATTTAAGTAGATATGGGTATGTCTACCTAATGAAACACAAGTCTGAAACCTTTGAAAAGTTCAAGGAATTTCAGAATGAAGTCGAGAATCAACGTGACAGGAAAATAAAATTCTTACGATCAGATCGTGGTGGAGAATATTTAAGTCACGAATTTGGTACACACTTAAGGAAATGTGGAATAGTTTCACAACTTACGCCGCCTGGAACACCTCAGAGAAATGGTGTGTTCGAACGTCGTAATCGCTCTCTATTGGATATGGTGCGATCTATGATGTCTCTTACCGATTTACCGCTCTCATTTTGGGGTTATGCTTTAGAGACTGCCGCATTCACTTTAAATAGGGCACCGTCTAAATCCATTGAGACGACACCGTATGAATTATGGTTTGGGAAGAAACCTAAGCTGTCATTTCTAAAAGTTTGGGGATGCGATGCTTATGTCAAGAAACTTCAACCTGAAAAGCTCGAACCCAAATCGGAAAAATGCGTCTTCATAGCATACCCTAAGGAAACTATTGGGTATACCTTCTACCTCAGATCCGAAGGCAAGATCTTCGTTGCCAAGAACGGGTCCTTTCTAGAGAAGGAGTTTCTCTCGAAAGAATTGAGTGGGAGGAAAGTGGAACTTGATGAGGTGATAGTCACCCCTTCCGAACCGGAAAGTAGCGCAGCGCGGGAAAATGTTCCTGTGGTGCCTACACCGACTGGGGAGGAAGTTAATGATGATGATCATGAAACTTCAGATCAAGTTACTAAACTTCATAGGTCCACAAGGACACGTTCCGCACCAGAGTGGTACGGCAACCCTGTCCTAGAAATCATGTTGTTAGACAACGGTGAACCTTCGAACTATGAAGAAGCGATGGCGGGCCCGGATTCTGACAAATGGCTAGAAGCCATGAAATCCGAGATAGAATCCATGTATGAAAACAAAGTATGGACTTTGACTGACTTGCCCGATGAAAGGCGAGCCATAGAAAACAAATGTATCTTTAAGAAGAAGACGGACGCAGATGGTAATGTGACCATCTACAAAGCTCGACTTGTCGCTAAGGGTTATCGACAAGTTCAAGGGGTTGACTACGATGAGACTTTCTCACCCGTAGCGAAGCTGAAGTCCGTCCGAATCATGTTAGCAATTGCCACATACTATGATTATGAGATATGGCAGATGGACGTCAAAACGGCATTCCTTAATGGCTTCCTTAAGGAAGAGTTGTATATGATGCAGCCGGAAGGTTTTGTCGATCCTAAGAATGCTAACAAAGTGTGCAAGCTCCAGCGCTCAATCTATGGGCTGGTGCAAGCATCTCGGAGTTGGAACATTCGCTTTGATGAGATGATCAAAGCGTTTGGGTTTACACAGACTTATGGAGAAGCCTGTGTTTACAAGAAAGTGAGTGGGAGCTCTGTAGCATTTCTCATATTATATGTGGATGACATATTATTGATGGGAAATGATATAGAATTCTTGGAAAGTATAAAGGCCTATTTGAATAAGTGTTTTTCAATGAAGGACCTTGGAGAAGCTGCTTATATATTAGGCATCAAGATCTCTAGAGATAGATCAAGACGCCTCATTGGTCTTTCACAAAGTACATACCTTGACAAGATATTGAAGAAGTTCAGTATGGATCAGTCCAAGAAGGGGTTCTTGCCTGTAGTGCAAGGTGTGCAATTGAGCACAGCTCAATGCCCGACCACGGCAGAAGATATAGAACAGATGAGTGTCATCCCCTATGCCTCGGCCATAGGGTCTATTATGTATGCCATGCTGTGTACCAGACCTGATATAAACCTTGCCGTAAGTTTGGTAGGAAGGTACCAAAGTAATCCCGGCCAGGAACACTGGACAGCGGTCAAGAATATCCTGAAGTACCTGAAGAGGACTAAGGATATGTTTCTCGTTTATGGAGGTGACGAAGAGCTCGTCGTAAAGGGTTACGTCGACGCTAGCTTCGACACAGATCTGGATGACTCGAAGTCACAGACCGGATACGTGTATATTTTGAATAGAGGAGCAGTAAGCTGGTGCAGTTGCAAGCAAAGCGTCGTGGCGGGATCTACATGTGAAGCGGAGTACATGGCAGCCTCAGAGGCAGCACAGGAAACAGTCTGGATGAAGGAGTTCATTACCGACCTAGGGGTGATTCCCAATGCGTCAGGCCCAATGACTCTCTTCTGTGACAACACTGGAGCTATTGCCCTTGCGAAGGAGCCCAGTTTTCACAGGAAGACCAGGCATATCAAGCGTCGCTTCAACTCCATTCGTGAAAGTGTTCAAAATGGAGACATAGATATTTGTAAAGTACACACGGACCTGAATGTAGCAGATCCGTTGACTAAACCTCTCCCTAGGGCAAAACATGATCAACACCAGGACGCAATGGGTGTTCGATTCATCACAATGTAACTAGATTATTGACTCTAGTGCAAGTGGGAGACTGTTGGAAATATGCCCTAGAGGCAATAATAAATGGTTATTATTATATTTCTTTGTTCATGGTAATTGTCTATTATTCATGCTATAATTGTATTGTCCGGAAATCGTGATACATGTGTGAATACATAGACCACAACCTGTCCCTAGTAAGCCTCTAGTTGACTAGCTCGTTGATCAACAGATAGTCACGGTTTCCTGACTATGGACATTGGATGTCATTGATAACGGGATCACATCATTAGGAGAATGATGTGATGGACAAGACCCAATCCTAAGCATAGCATAAAAGATCGTGTAGTTTCATTTGCTAGAGCTTTTCCAATGTCAAGTATCTTTTCCTTAGACCATGAGATCATGCAACTCCCGGATACCGTAGGAGTGCTTTGGGTGTGCCAAACGTCACAACGTAACTGGGTGACTATAAAGGTGCACTACGGGTATCTTCGAAAGTGTCTGTTGGGTTGGCACGGATCGAGACTGGGATTTGTCACTCCGTATGACGGAGAGGTATCTCTGGGCCCACTCGGTAATGCATCATCATAATGAGCTCAATGTGACTAAGGCGTTAGTCACGGGATCATGCATTGCGTTACGAGTAAAGAGACTTGCCGGTAACGAGATTGAACAAGGTATTGGGATACCGACGATCGAATCTCGGGCAAGTAACATACCGATTGACAAAGGGAATTGTATACGGGATTGATTGAATCCTCGACACCGTGGTTCATCCGATGAGATCATCGTGGAACATGTGGGAGCCAACATGGGTATCCAGATCCCGCTGTTGGTTATTGACCGGAGAGGCGTCTCGGTCATGTCTGCATGTCTCCCGAACCCGTAGGGTCTACACACTTAAGGTCCGGTGACGCTAGGGTTGTAGAGATATATGTATGCGGAAACCTGAAAGTTGTTCGGAGTCCCGGATGAGATCCCGGACGTC
>NC_057808.1:457326030-457327373 GCF_018294505.1 Triticum aestivum | reverse complement strand
CCCCCCCTCAGGGGGCCTATATAAAGGGGGGAGGGAGGGCAAAAAACAACAGCCTTGGGCGCCTCCCTCCTCCCCTGCAACACCTCTCTCTCTCTCGTAGAAGCTCGGCGAAGCCCTGCACGAGACCCGCTACATCCACCACCACGCCGTCGTGCTGCTGGATCTCCATCAACCTCTCCTTCCCCCTTGCTGGATCAAGAAGGAGGAGACGTCGCTGCACCATACGTGTGTTGAACACGGAGGTGCCGTCCGTTCGGCACTCGGTCATCGGTGATTTGGATCACGGCGAGTACGACTCCGTCATCCACGTTCATTGGAACGCTTCCACTCGCGATCTACACGGGTATGTAGATGCACTCCCTTCCCCTCGTTGCTAGTAGACTCCATAGATGCATCTTGGTGAACGTAGGAAAATTTTAAAATTATGCTACGATTCCCAACACATCTCTACATGATACTACATTGCATATCCCTTGCACATATTTAAACCACCAATTAACGATTGTGTGCGTACCATAAACTAGCCATGACTCTGTATGCTGGACTAGCAGGCACTCTAAGGGAGCCTAATGTAGTGCACTGGAATTCCTACATGCCGATTTTGTGTAATGTACTGCCCCTGTTCCTAAATATATGTCTTTGTAGAGATTCCAGTATGGACCACATACAGATGTATATAGATGCATTTTCGAGTGTAGATTCACTCATTTTGCTCCGTATGTAGCCTATAGTGGAATCTCTAGAAAGACTTATATTTAGGAACGGAGGTACGAGGTAGTATCATGTATGACATCTACATATCTAATTTAGCAGCCAGTAGTAGAAATCATTGTCTGCACAAAGGGATTACTGGTCGAAAATCCTAGCAAAGCACGCTGGCAGGCACAGAACAATACAAGAGAGAGAGACGCGCTTACAAGATCATAGCAATGCCTCAGTCCAGGATCTTGGTTGGCCAAGTTGTTAGATCCAGAAGAAACATCGTCCTTGTAGTTTTTGCCAGCTGCATAACAAGTAACAGCGACCGGTTAGTATATTTGAAGTACATCGGGCAGGTGATGCTGGACGGGTTTAAAGGTGACAAGTACCTAGGCCGTGGCGGGTGCTTGGCATCTCTCCGGACGGTGGGAATCAGGTTAGAAACGTCGAGGGTGATGATGTTGCGCTGGCTGTCGGGGTCCGGTAAGGAGATCTAGAACCATCGAGTAGGTTGTTTGTGGAGCGGCTCCGGTAGGGTGGACTACGGTGTGGGCGAAGCGGATCTATGGCCGTGGACGAGGGCGTAGGTGAAGCTGCTCCAGTGGTTGGGTTAAGGATGGTGTCGACGACGCGGATCTGCGGCC